>NW_028244752.1:0-89798 GCF_964263255.1 Lissotriton vulgaris | reverse complement strand
ACAGTAGATGTTTCAGCACCCATGCTAATGTGCTGCATAGCTAAATACATATAAGGTAAATGCATGTTTTTATTATTAACACTCTATGTCTCATTCTCTTTCTTCCAATATGTCTGCCACCTATTGTCCCCTCTCTCAGTATATTCTTCGTCTTTCTTTCTCGCTCTCTCCAATTTTTCACCGAATATCCCCGAATCTCTTCCTTTGCCTATAGCTTTTAATTTCTGTTCTGGCTCCCTTGTCTCTATCTCTGCCCTTCTTCTAGTTTGTGTATTACTTGCGCTATCTCTTTGCCCCTCACATACTTTCTCTTTCTACCTATTATTTTTCTTTTACTTATCACTGATGGCTGCACTGAAGTCCTCCGGATACCACATTTTTTATTTATTTTATCCAGCCACAGCTCTGAAGTCTTTGCGTAAAAAAGGTTCATGTGAGAATAGTCATGTTTTTAAAATGAATAATTTAGTACTGTGGCCAATTTATTTTACAGATTCTGTCATTCTGCTCTAGACTCTTGTTGATAAACATCGGGGCATCTGTTTCTCTACATTTATCTGATGTCATTTTGGCTCCACTCTAAGCAGCAAGTACTGTTTAGGGGTCATTCTCCGTGTCACTTAGCCATCTGCCTGTCCTGATCGTGTAATGGGAACATCTCTTAATGACTCCTCTCTTCTTAGAGCACAGCATGATGGATGGGGCTCCCTCCACGCTCCAACTGGAGAATCTGGAGGCCTAAGGAGCAGCATGAGTGGCGCTGGGAGCATTTACACCGTGAGGGTACTGACCTCATTATTTTAACCCTTAAACCACAAGCACAGCACTTGAGTATGTTGAAGGGGGTGCTGCTGCAGCATCCATAGAGCCAGCACCATCGAATAGCCATCCATGTTGAACGTGACTGCAGAAAGCATAACAGCAAGTGATCATGTTTGAAGCGAATACATCTGTGTCACTGACAAGGTGTGCTTGTAGGTAGTTATAGTTAGGATCTACTTTCCATAGGAAATCGAGAACATTCTATTTGGAATAACTTTGGAGCTGATGGACGAATCTTCACAAATTTCGCCAAGAAAATGGCCTGCTCCGCTCCGCAGCAAAACAAAATTCCCTCATGGCCTAAATACTTTTCATCTTATGACATAGTTCTAATATTTCACAAAAGTCCTTCAAAGTATGACAGAAACTTTCTTCAATTATGTTTACAGTCATTTATTCATTTTTTTTGTATCAAAAACTATTTTCACTTTTAAAAAAAAAATTATATTTTCTATTTGGAATTCATTATATTCTTTTAGTCAATACATATAAATGGTAAGATACAAATCATCATATATTTCTCAAATTTTATATAAAAGAAAAACAAGATACCCAACATACCGCACATCTAAACACTCAAACACCCTTGCATACTCTTCATAAATACATCTAAACACATATCCCTTCTCATCCAGAACACTCTCTTTTCTTCTGTGGTTAAGGTAACACAGATTGTTATGTGAATTTCCACGCCAGGTCGACGCGCGTTTCGGTGGGCTTGTACCACCTTCCTCAGGACCTCAACAAAGAATCATCAGTTATCAGTCCTATAAAAACATACGTGTGAGAACTTTATTATTATAGGGTTCTTTTTTTCCTTATTTGGATAATCCCAAGTTGATGCTTTGATAGAGTTCTCTTGTTTGCCCCAAGAGGCTTGTCTTTATGTTCGTTCTTTTAGTAGATTACAGTTCATCGTTTATTTATCCTTTCAGTTCTATGTTCAAAAGGACGTACTTTCCAGGAAGCCGTCCATATCCTCTTGTGTCACCGAGTCTACTCCATTAGAAAAGGCTCCGCTCCTTCCCTGAAAGATTGGGGGTGATTCGTCAAGTGGGGGCCGAGAAAAAAGGGGGGGTCCCAAAATGTGTTTTCCCCATGCAATTTTCCATAGGGACCTTTAGCCAGGGCTACAGCCCGAAGGCCGGCTGAACGGAATTACACCAAATTTGGCAGAGAGGTAGAGTTCGGTTCGCAGATTGTGCTTTTTGTTAAATGGTATATATCCGTTCAGTAGTTTCTGAGAAAATTACAAGTAAAATCATAGCGATATCTAGAAACAGAGTTCTACACGCGGACGGAGATCCGTTCAATTACGAGCGCCAGCTGCATGCTGATTGGCTGTCAACTGTCTGTCAACACTCGAAACCAGGAAGTGTAGGTGGCCATCTTGTTCCTCGGTAGAACCCAGTCACAAGAAAACAGTAAAACAAAGTTGAGAAATAAGGAAAGGGGGCAGGGTAGAAACATTCTGACCCTATAGGCTTGCTCAGGGGGTCTTACATGGAATTTTAGGGTCAATTATTTTTTTCATTTATTTATTTTTTTAAATCGCGGCGTATGGTACGCGTACGCGGTGGAAAAGGGAAAAAAACTAGAAGTCCGTTTTATTCATTAGGTCTCGGGGGGCAACTTCCGAGGGCAATTTTTAGAGCTATATTTCTATGACAGTATGTAAAACTTTCTTTTTTTTTCCTGCATCAGTTGTACTTTCTATGCATGCGCAGCCTTGTTTGCAAGTGCACTTTTTTTCTTTTTCTTCAAGTTCGCCAAGCAAATCTCTCCTGATTTTAGGTATTAAATTTGCCGCTTTGTTTTCCCGGGTCGTGTGTGCTATACTTTTGTAATATATTAATAAACATATTGTATGTATATTTATTTGATATGTAGTGTTGAGGTGCCAAACGTTGATTACATACTCCGTTCAACCGCCATTTTAGTAGTTTTCCTCCATTATTTTTATTATACCTGTTACTTTCATTTTCCCCTGCGCATATTTTCTCTATGATCGATGAGATTTCCTGGCACAGACACCACGGTGTTCGTCCTTGGCCTGCGATCTCATCAGACTTGGTCACACGTATACCTAGAAACTAATTTGAAGGACGTAATCCACAGCCATTAGAACACGTGTTCGTCAAGAAAAAAATATTATTAAGATTATGCGTTTATTATGCGTGGTAAATGCATAGTAGTTGAAAAAGCATGTGTGGTAAAGCGATATGCGTGCTAATGGTTTTGTGGTGACGATCACGCATGCTTATGAACCGGGTCTGGGCGTGGTGTAGTCTAGGGCAGCAGGCGGAGGGCCACGCAGCTCCACTCGTACAATATAGAAGTAATATAGGATTTTTAAAAGTTTTAAAAAAATGATTTCATAATTATCCTAGATTAAGTCCCCTGTTAGTATGTTCATTAAAGACATGAATATATGTTTTTAAACACTTAAAAACATTTGCGAGTTTCGCGTACGGGGCGCCGTACATAACGTCACGCAGAAGCTTTGATGCGAGGTGTAACGTCAAAGCGTATTCGTAGCGTATGCTGAGAATGATTAGCAGTATAAACTATGGTGCGATTACCCTCTCACTGGCAAATCAGAGCAAAGGGCGCGCTATGAGAATGGTTAGAAGTGGTCACTCATTGGAGATCCAATTCAGATGTGTGGCTTATCCACAGTATCATAACGTTATTTTTTAACCTGTTTAAGTTTGAGGTTTGCATGCAATACTATGCTATAGGCAGATATGGATGTTTAGGCAGCGGTTATGTCCATGAAGCTTGGTTATTACCATTTACATATAGGTGCCTGAGGGAGGGGAAAGAAGTCTATCTGAATGGCGAGAATTGCACAATAGCAGCAGATCACTCCTTAATTTGTAGACACATACAATTGCATGGCTCTTGTAAACAAGATGCGCCTAATTTGGACTGAGTTTGGAAAGGTAGTCCGACACCTGATATCATAACAACGTTTAGTTTACTGGAAACGGGAGTTATTTACTTTGAAATAATGGTTGTGCAATGTTAGCAGGCATCGCTTACATGATTACGGTAACTGAGCGTGTGGTTTGATTAAAAAAAAGTTGTGTTAACTCCTCTGCATGGGAAGCTGGATGTTTCCATCTGGCTGTCTATTTCGAACTTGAAAGCAGAGTCAACCAAATGAGTCGTATAAGAGCGATATTGTCTCAAAAAGAGGTCGCTGTTATATCTGCTACAAAAACATTTGTCCTTCATGTAGCAAACACCCACACAGAAGTGCATGATTTATTAAATACAGACATGCTCTTGAATTTTGGGGAGTTAATTTAGAGTATCTTTAATGTGTACTTGACTACGGGGTTACCTTACTTTATTAAAGTTAGAAGCAGTGGCCTAGTGACTTCTGTAGAAAGTATATTTGGTGTCTTGTCTGTGTTTTTGCATTCGATATTTTTCCAGCATCTTTGGTGGATTCTCCTTAATTCTCACATTATTTGCCGGTGTGCTTGTATTAATTTGTTTACTTAAATATGGATGCACATCGTGCAGCAGACGAGAATATGTCCCCTTTGTTGCTGGTCCGCAACCGAATGCTTAGTTATTACGGAGCTCTGCCTCTGGCTACATTGAGTGCAGTTTATGGATTATCGTATCGATTTTCCTTTTTCACATGCGTTCAACCTGTCTTCTATTGCCTGAGCTGCGATTTCGACTGGGCCCTGGATTTTTGTCTCCACAGGACGGTGTCTCCCAACGCGGATTATGATCAGCTGATGAGCCCCTTAGTTGCTCATGAATTGCTCTGTTCTGGCGGCGGGATTATGGCCTTAGCAGCGATACATGGAATAATGGGACGTTGGAATGTTTTTGCTGCGGCGCATGACTTCTTGGCAGGCAGTTACATTGAAGATGACCCGAGTTTTCCTCTGATGGTGATAGAGGCTCCGGTTGTTGAGGAACATGTATGTTCATTCCCACTATTGAATTGGATGGCTGAAATGTTTTCAGATGAGAACAATGACTTTCTCTTGGAGGCTGTTGCTACATACTGTGCTTACACACTGTTGGATTAAGACTCTTTGATTTTTCTACGTATTCGTTATTATTTAGCTACTGCTTACTATCAAAGAGCGAATAACTTTTTTTTGGAAATGTGAACATGACTCTTCTTTTTAGGCTTGGACTCTGCGTTTCTAATTCGCCCACATTTATATCACGTGCTTCGATCAATGGAGGGTGCCGTGGGGCTGAGCCTTGCACTCACACCCTGTTAAGTTAGCATGGGTTTATTAGAAGCTTACACTCTATTTTTGCTTTCCTGCTTTGCTTTGTACACGACATGTACTTGTGATATTGTTTAGAGAACTCTGAGTATTTTGGTTTATGAGAATAATTTGGTATGCTAGATTTGTAAACTGCCTTGATCGTTTTGTGTGTATAGTGAGAGCAAGGAACATCAAGGTTATCTTGAATACTGTGTCTTTTATTCAGAATGATCCTCACATGTTCGAGCCATAACACATATGCAGCTGTGGCCACCTCTGATAATTGTGCGTTTCATAATGCATTGTGGAGGCAAAGTTACACACAGTTGGAGAACATTCGTATCTTGACAGTTTGTGGAGCACTGAATGTGATGCACTACTGCTGACTACCAGAGGTATGGGTCTGCCCATGTAATCCTATGAGACTTTCTGTATTTATAAACTAATCTGTTAGGTAGGGAGGGTGAAATGTAGGTATATTTTAAATTTGCTTACCTTTAACATTATAGGATGCTTTTTCCGTTTGTATTGGATAGAATAGTAACAATGCTGACAACCTTGTTTCTGATAATATGTTTGGTTGTATTATCTAAGGTACTGTGCATGAGATTACAGCGTTAGAAGGAAACATTTCAAAGTTGCACGTATCTTTATTTACATCTTGTTTTGGACTGGTGTAAGACTATAATGAAAGAGTGCTCTTGTTATCCAGTTTACTTCATGTAATTTAAGTCGCAAGTTCTGGGTTGACTAGTTATTGGTGTTTTTGCTCTAGGGCGAAGAACCAATGAGTCACTGATTGGTAGTCTGGTAGGGGGTTTGTGTAGTAAGGTGGGTTTTGTTACACCGTAATTCACTAAGGTCCTAAGTCTTTAGGCATAGTTCTGTGTATCAGCAGAATTCCTGGAACAGTAGTTACAACAAAAAGGCTAGATGAAGGGCTTGCACTTTGAATATGAATATAAAATAGAAGAATAGTTGATAATCACAGCTAAGGAATGCAGTAATTAGATTTGTGTATGTGTGGATGATGTGTAGATTGAGTGGAAGATGAAAAACGTGAAAAATAAGAAAGGCTGGAGAGACACAAACTACCTACTGCATTGTCAGTGAAGAGGATCTTTGAATTTCCAGGTCATTACACAGATAGGGTGTTGGATTCTGCAGTGGGGGCAAGATAAACTAGTACTACATCTAAAGAATAAAGCTAGTGCATAAAGTACACACTGTTCGGCAGATTTACAAGCTGGTGGGAAAAATGATGCAAAAGTCGCGCAATGGGCTTGTAAACCTGCCCCAGTGTGTGGTAGAAAAGACGCAAGAAAGGATGGAAGTGTGCAAATGAACCACTGCTATTCATGGGTAGTAGTTACCAAGAAGGCTGAATAAATGGCCTGCACTTTGAATTTGAATTAAAGAAGAATAATTGATAAGCTCAGCGAAGAATGGTAGCAAGTAGGTGTGTGTATTTGTGGTTGTTGTGTTGATTGAGTGGAAGATGACTAAGGTGAAAAATTAGAGAGGTTGCAGAGATGCAAACTTTGCATTTCTTTGTAAAGGAAGTGGGTGTTTAGTTTATCAGTGCATATATATATTCACTGAAAAAACCATAGGTTTCAGCCATGGTATAGTTAGGAATTAGCATTTAAAAAACCTTGCAAATTCACTTAAAAAACCATAGGTTAGACAAACATTATAGTTAGGAATTAGCATTTAAAAAACCTTGGAAATTCACTGAAAAAACCATAGGTTTCATACATGTTATAGTTAGCTGGACATTTCACTTATACAATACCTTTGAAATTCTCCCATTATAGTTAGTTCAGCTAACTATAACTTACGTGCCCACAATGCACTGCTGATGACGTCACATATAACTTCACTCATGACATGGTCAGTGACATCACTCATGACATCACTCATGACATCTCAAATGACATCACTGATGACATAACTGATTACAACATCCTTGTGAAAGAGTGGAAGACCTCCTCTCAGCGTAATATAACCTTTGATACACCAATTCAAAAATAGAAACTCAAATTTTCAAAAAAATTGAGATACTGATACCACTTACCAACAAGCTATTCATTAATTCCACCATCTACATCACAGCTTTCCAAACTTTTCATGTTGGTGACACACCTTTTAGACAATGTTCATCTTGCGACACGGTAATGCACGCGAGCGCCCGAACCACCTAAGGGGGATTCGGGGGGGTTATCCCCCTGAGAAAATTTTGAAAAAATAGTGGGCAAATGGTGTATTTTCAAGCAAATTTGAGAAAGCAGGAAGGTTAATAAAGCAATTGTGAATCTATTCTAACAATTGAGTTCTCCCTAGTCGGGAGTACTAGGGCTGCGAGCAAACTTGCGTGTTTTATCATATTCCTGTCATTTTACTGAGCAGAAAGCAGCGTTTTTATGCAACTCATTTTTTATGTGCTAAATAATTTGGGGGACTTTTAAACACAGTGATTTAGTTGGGAATTGAGAGCAGGCACACTGACACCTACTCACGCTGTATTATCTTTCTCTTGCCTCGCCTTACCGCTTTTGTTTTGTGGAAGGCGGCGGCGGGCGCCATCTTGGGTGTGGGCTGGGGCTGCGCTCTAGTCGCGCTGGCCTCCCGCCCTCCCCGGACTATTTAGCTGTGGTTTTATCGTCGCTCGCTGCCTTCAGAGCTCTCCCTAGTCGGGAGTACTAGGGCTGCGAGCAAACTTGCGTGTTTTATCATATTCCTGTCATTTTACTGAGCAGAAAGCAGCGTTTTTATGCAACTCATTTTTTATGTGCTAAATAATTTGGGGGACTTTTAAACACAGTGATTTAGTTGGGAATTGAGAGCAGGCACACTGACACCTACTCACGCTGTATTATCTTTCTCTTGCCTCGCCTTACCGCTTTTGTTTTGTGGAAGGCGGCGGCGGGCGCCATCTTGGGTGTGGGCTGGGGCTGCGCTCTAGTCGCGCTGGCCTCCCGCCCTCCCCGGACTATTTAGCTGTGGTTTTATCGTCGCTCGCTGCCTTCAGAGCTCTCCCTAGTCGGGAGTACTAGGGCTGCGAGCAAACTTGCGTGTTTTATCATATTCCTGTCATTTTACTGAGCAGAAAGCAGCGTTTTTATGCAACTCATTTTTTATGTGCTAAATAATTTGGGGGACTTTTAAACACAGTGATTTAGTTGGGAATTGAGAGCAGGCACACTGACACCTACTCACGCTGTATTATCTTTCTCTTGCCTCGCCTTACCGCTTTTGTTTTGTGGAAGGCGGCGGCGGGCGCCATCTTGGGTGTGGGCTGGGGCTGCGCTCTAGTCGCGCTGGCCTCCCGCCCTCCCCGGACTATTTAGCTGTGGTTTTATCGTCGCTCGCTGCCTTCAGAGCTCTCCCTAGTCGGGAGTACTAGGGCTGCGAGCAAACTTGCGTGTTTTATCATATTCCTGTCATTTTACTGAGCAGAAAGCAGCGTTTTTATGCAACTCATTTTTTATGTGCTAAATAATTTGGGGGACTTTTAAACACAGTGATTTAGTTGGGAATTGAGAGCAGGCACACTGACACCTACTCACGCTGTATTATCTTTCTCTTGCCTCGCCTTACCGCTTTTGTTTTGTGGAAGGCGGCGGCGGGCGCCATCTTGGGTGTGGGCTGGGGCTGCGCTCTAGTCGCGCTGGCCTCCCGCCCTCCCCGGACTATTTAGCTGTGGTTTTATCGTCGCTCGCTGCCTTCAGAGCTCTCCCTAGTCGGGAGTACTAGGGCTGCGAGCAAACTTGCGTGTTTTATCATATTCCTGTCATTTTACTGAGCAGAAAGCAGCGTTTTTATGCAACTCATTTTTTATGTGCTAAATAATTTGGGGGACTTTTAAACACAGTGATTTAGTTGGGAATTGAGAGCAGGCACACTGACACCTACTCACGCTGTATTATCTTTCTCTTGCCTCGCCTTACCGCTTTTGTTTTGTGGAAGGCGGCGGCGGGCGCCATCTTGGGTGTGGGCTGGGGCTGCGCTCTAGTCGCGCTGGCCTCACGCCCTCATCACGTCCCATATATTTAGTAGCATGTCCAGACGGCGCAGCGGGCTGGCGCAGCGGGCGCGCGCCGAAGCCGCGCCAAAGCCAAGCCCGTCTGCGCCCGTCCGCAGCCGGACACGGCCCAGGGCCATAACCCCTGCCCCCCGACTGATGTACTCTTCCCGGCACTTAAAAGAGTTGAATGTTGGTAAGATCAATCCGACCTGTACTATTGCCCCCCTGAAAGATGCGATGGTCACTCGATTATCTGTGTGTCCTGGCTGTGGATATCTTCTTCCCCAATCCTGCATTCCTGCCCATTCTGGCCTACAGGAGGGCAGGCCCAATGTTGTAGTGAACAGAGCTTCGCATGGATGTCGAGCTGCGCTCATCAATACGCGCTCACTTCCATGCCATAGCTTTTATATCAATGAATTTATTGTCACTCATGATCTGGATCTACTGTTTGCCACTGAGACCTGGGCAGATGCCGGGTCCGGTCCGGATTTCTGTAATGCTACTCCGGTTGGGTACAGTGTTGTTAGACACGATAGGCCGGTAGGAAGAGGTGGCGGCCTTGCTATTATCTTCAAGGATAAATATCGTACCACACTTGATCCTATAAATTCGGCCAACTGTGAATCAGCCGCTTTTGCTATTAGCATTACCCCCAAGCAGGCACTAAAGGGTGTCATACTTTATCGTCCCCCTGGCCCCCGTAATTCCTTTCTTTCCTCACTTTCTGACCTAAGCGACAATATTATATGTTCTGATACATATACTATATTGGGAGATTTTAATTTTTATTTGGAAGAGCAGGACAACTCCGACACTGCCCAACTTATAGCGGATTTTTCCAACTTAGGGTTGCACCAACTAGTCAAGGGCATTACGCATCAAGCTGGACACTCCCTTGATGGTCTGTTCACGAATGACCCTGGCATATCTGTACTAGATATCATCCCAATTACTTGGTCTGACCACAGGGCCATTATCTTCCAAATAGACATGCGACCTGTCGCCCCTTTGGTCTCCAGGCCTGGAACCAGAATGGGCACTCGTGCCTGGAAAACTGCAGATATGCCTCAGATGCTACATTCTCTGGCTTCCTCCCGTCCTCAGGGTGGAAATACTCCGGCACTATCGGCCTCAACTTTTCAGGACTGGATCCGAAGTGCTGCTGACCTAGTGGCCCCAGAGAAAATCACGAAGCCCAACAGAGTATCCCCCTCGGCCCCCTGGTACAATGAAGATCTTCGACTACATCGCCAACACTGCAGAAATTTAGAAAGGCGCTGGAGGAAGATCTATTGCCCCATAGCCAGACAAACTTATAAAGATGCCCTTCAGATTTACAAAAAGGCAATCTTGGCCCGAAAAACTGAATTCTTCTCGGCACAAATTAAGACCGCTGCTAATTCAGCCAGAGAACTCTTCTCTGTTGTCACCAGCTTGTCTACCCCCCCTGCTGGGCCTGAAGTGGAGCCCTCACAGGCTTTCTGTAACGAATTAGCAGCCTTCTTTATCACAAAGGTTGCAGATATATATGCTTCCTTTGAAGATAACTCTAGAACTGAATGTAGAGGTGGTAGCGGGAAAGAAACATTGTCCCACCACAACCATGACCATTTTTCATGCTTTCTACCCGCATCACATGAGGATGTGATTAAAATTGTCTCTACCATCAAATCGGGCTCCCCACTGGATCCTTGTCCCCCAACCGTGATGTTAAAACTCACAGAAGTGATTTCCCGCCCTCTCATGGAGATCTGCAATACTGCATTTTCGACAGGCCAATTTCCAAGTATATGGAAGAACGCTGTCATAAAACCCCTCCTGAAAAAACCTTCCTTAGATCCCACAGCCGTTGCAAGCTACAGACCGATCGCGTGCCTGCCCTTTCCTGCCAAAGTATGCGAATACCTGATGAATAGACAGCTCTCAGAGTTCGTCGAGACTCACCAACTTCTCGACGATACGCAGTTTGGTTTTAGGAAAGGGCATGGAACAGAGACTGCCTTGATAAAGGCCTCTGACGAGATCAGGGTGATCATGGACCAGGGAGGGGCAGCTGTTCTTATCCTTCTGGATCTATCAGCAGCTTTCGACACGGTCGACCATGCCACCTTAGTCGACCGTGTCACTGCTTTGGGGATTAACGGTTGCGCCAAGGATCTTATCTCATCGTTCCTGGCAAACCGTACCCAGACAGTAAAGTTGGGAGATTTCTACTCCCCTATCTCTGCACTCCCTTGTGGAGTCCCACAAGGCTCCTCGCTAAGTCCTATGCTTTTTAATATCTATGTAGCGGACTTGGCGAGGATAATAAAGGCCTATGGGATACAGCTTACATCGTATGCAGACGATACCCAGCTGGTGCTGGGTATTCACAAGGATGGTCTCACCGTAGCAGCCAACTTTCAGAAAGCTATGCTTGAGGTCAGTAGCTGGATGGCTCTGAACTGCCTTCGCCTCAATTCGGATAAGACCGAGATCATGACCTTCGGAAGACTCTCCCCTGAATGGTCTCCTGGTTGGTGGCCAGAAAAGCTTGGCCCTCCACCTGTCCCAGTAGAAAAAACCAGAAACCTGGGAGTGATCTTCGATAACAAGTTGGTTTTCAACCTCCACACCAATAAGGTGGTGTCGTCGTCTTTTTTCATTTTGAAAAAAATCAAGAAGCTGCTGCCTTATCTCCCGCCGTCAGCTGGGAAGACTCTGGTCTCTACCCTAGTCTTCTCCAGGATGGATTATGGGAATGCACTTTTCCTTCACACCCAGAAGCGTGTCACAACGAAGCTGCAATCTATTCAGAATGCGGCTGCTAGGATTCTTCTCAACATCCCTCGTCGCAAATCTACCACTCTTGGTATTCGTCAGCTTCATTGGCTGAGAGTGGAGAACCGCGTCAAGTTTAAGGCCCTCTGTATTGCTTACAAGGCTGTACATGGCATTGGACCTAGGTTCCTGGTTGAAGCCTTCCAGATGTATACTCCTAGGAGGCAATTAAGATCGGCCAATAACAGTCTCCTTCCGGTGCCACGCACAAGATCGGTCACCTGGGGAGACAGGCGCTTTCTTGTGGCCACTCCAAAACTTTGGAACCTCCTGCCACTAGCCATCAAAACCGCCCCGAACCTGATGAGCTTCCGCAGGCTCTTGAAAACATGGCTGTTTAATCAGTAAGAGGATGATTTGATGACAGACTCCAGTTGCTCTACAGCGCCGAGACACCTCCGGGTATTTGTTGCGCTATAAAAGTTGCGTAAATAAATAAATAAATAAATAAATAAATAAAGACAGTGACTGGCAAAACTGGGTGTAAGCAAGGTTAGGTTTGTGCCTGAAACAAGAAAATAATGATGCACACATTGACACATGCCCCAGTGATTTCCGGCACAAAAAGGGGGGTTGAATCCATCATCATTCTTTAGCTCACTTCAACACTGTTATATCCCTTGTTTTTAGTCTTCTACATCTTTATACCTATACTGTACATATTGTGTATTTTCTTTTAAGTAGTTGTTAATCTTATGCCTCTCCTTTAAGCCTCCCTTTCTATGTCATCGTTGCTTAGCAATTCTAGAATGCTTAGGCTCTTGCTGCTCACTTGAGACTGGAGCTTGATAGAGAAACACTCTGGCAGTTTAGAGCTGAACTTGTTCTTATGAATAAATCTTCATTAACCTACAAACCTGTTCCTGTCTTCATTGGATGCAACATAAATTTGGCGACAAGGTGGTCAAGTCAGCTCTCCTTGGACCCACATCCAACTAAAGACTTTCAATTTTTTTCATAATTCATCCACAACTGCCAGACTTCAGTGCGCTCTCTTCAACTACTACTATTGATTTGATACAATCTCTGGACTTCAACTACAACCTCAGGACTCACTCTACACAAATGAAAATTCAAGGACTTATATGAAACTTCAAGAATTAACCAAGATAAGTCTATAAGATAAGTTTTGTCTATTTTCCATTGCGATCCTCCCTGCATTTACTTTCTATCCTTTCATAGAATTTTCATTAACAGGCTCATAGATCTACTTATCTTTAAATACTTTTCAACCTCTGACTTATCCACCGTTGAAAGACCTTCATTTCCTTTCACCGTTATTTTTCATAACATTTTCTACTTCGTTTTTTTCTTAACTGTATGCCCACCATACAGTCACTATTTTCCACCACGAATTTTATTGAACTTGTACAGCATTTATTTTAACTTTTATCTTCTACACGCTTCACCCTTGGACCTCGAAGCGTCATTCAAAACTTTACTAACGCTTACCGGTCCATCTCAGAACCTCCTGACGTCTCCTCTATCAATGCTGCACGAACCTTCACAAAGCCATTCTCTCCGCAGCCTTCTTCCGTCAGCCTTCAACGTCATCACGACTTCACGCTGCTCACGTTACCACGTTACCCTCACGTAACGTCACCGCCATCTTAGCGGTTGCCTAGCTACCAACTTCAACTTTCCTTCGTGCAATTTTTAACGCGCAAACCGCCTTTCTTCATTTTTACTGGCAACGCTGCAATTATAACAATCTACCGCTGACATTTTAACGTTGTACAACCTTAGTGCATACGCTGATGTGCACAGCTTTCTACCGCCGACAATATAACCTTGTACAACCATAGTGCATACGCTGATGTGCACAGCTTTGATTCAACCTTTTTTACATATTTCTCTGCCTTTCTCGCTGATAGGCACAGCTATTACTTTGTGCATACGTTGATGTACACAGTCATTACATCGAAGCCTGATCTCTACAACTTTTATTTGTGCATTCCTTCATGACTACAACAACTCATTCGCTGATGTACACAGCTTCATCTTTATTTACAAATTCATTGCCTTCACGCTGATAGGCACAGCTAAGTCAAATTCATTTTACTATCTTTATTGTTCTTTGATTTGTTTACTTTTCATACTTATTTATTTCTCTTTCTCATTTTATTTGTTTCTTTTAATATTATGGCTATGCAAACTGCTATTCTTCCTCCTCCTTTTCTCCCAGAACCAGGTTGTCCTAAAATAAAGTGGACCCAATGGTATAAGTCGTTCAACAGCTATGTTATAGCTATTGATGGTATCAAGTTTCCTCCAGTGCGAAAAAATGCCATGTTATACAATGCTTTAGGTGCAGAGGGTCAGAGAATTTTTGACCATCAACCCAAAATTGTTCGCCCGCCCTCTCATGATTGGAATGAATACACTGAAGCAATTCTTAGGTTAGAAAAACATTTTATTGATGAACCAAGCATTATTGTTGAAAGACACTAATTTTACACTCGGAAACAAAGGGAACACGAGAATATCGATACCTTTTTAGCAGAATTAAGAGTCTTAGCAGCTTCATGTGAATTTGAAGGTCCTATTGACCAATATTTGAGAGATCAACTAGCTGTCAATTGCCATTCTAATGAAGTTCAAAAAAGAATCCTCTGTTGTAGAAATCCCTCACTTACCGAGACTTTAGAAATTGCAAGAGGTATTGAAAGATCGGTTTCAGCTTCCAAAGAACTTGGCAATAACAAACCCTCTATTTCAGAAACAGTTAATAAAATTTCTCAACAAGTTTCACAAGCTACTTCACAACGAGAAAGAGAAGGTTCCTAATAAGACTGAATGGAAAAAATCTGATAAATCTCTCCAATGTTTCAGATGTGGTTCAAAATCTCATCTTGCTAATTCTCCAACTTGCCCAGCTTAAAAAAAACAATGCACTAATTGTAAGAAAATTGGTCACTTTAATTCAGTTTGCAAGTTTAAAGCTAAAACTATGTGTGTTATAACAGACAGTCCCACTGAAGTAAATTTAATTACTAAGGACAAATATGTAAACAAAATATTACTATCTGTGGAAATGATTAGTTCACAAGAAGATTTAGATAGTAGTGATCCTGTATGTGATATTATTATAGGAAAAGTTTCTCTCAAAGTTACAGTTGATTCTGGTTCTCCATTTACTATTATTCCTGATGTATTTTTCTTCAAAGAATGGGCTGGGATTGATTTATTACCAACTGATATACATTCTGTTGCGTTCAATGATATTGAAATTGAAATGATGGGATACTTTCTAGATGACATTACCTTTGAAGATAGAACCATTGAGGCTAAAATGTATGTTTCCAAAAAAGGTTATAAAATCCTAGGTTGGAAGGACCAGGGAAAATTTTAAATGATTTTGAGACCAGGTACTGATAATCCTATTTCCTTAGATCGCTCTGAAAATATTAATTTTATTACTATTGATCATTCTTCTTTAGACACCATAATTAATAAACATCAGGGTGTCTTTTCTGATAAGTTGGGTTCAGTCATAGGCTATGAACACAAGATAATTCTAAAACCAGATGCCATTCCTGTAATTCATAAGGTCAGACATGTTCCTTTAAGTATTAGGGATAGACTTAAAACCCATCTTGATCAATTATGTAATGAAGGTGTGATTGAGCAGATTGATTCTTCATTGTGGATTTCTCCAATTGTCGTTGCTCTTAAAAAGAATTATGATGAAATTAGGCTCTGCATTGACCTTAGGTCCTTAAATAAGAATATTTAGATTGATTGCTTTCCTTTGCCTCGCATTCAGGACATGCTTGCTCAGCTTAAAGGTACAAAAGTATTCTCTACCATAGATTTAAGAGCGGCATACCATCAAATTCAGCTGAATGATGAGTCTAAGGATCTCACCGCTTTCAACACTCCATTTGGTCCTTTTAGATTTCTAAGACTACCCTTTGGCTTAGCCTCAGCGGCGTCAGTCTTTCAGAAACTAATGTCACAACTTTTTGGTAATATAAAGGATGTTTTAGCTTACCAAGACGATATACTTATTTCCACCAATACCGTTCAAGAACATCTGGCTAAGTTATATCAAGTTTTAGGTATCTTGGACAAACATGGTATGACTGTAAAAAAACAGAAGTGTACATTTTTACTTAATAAGGTGGAGTATTTGGGTCATGTCATTTCTCATGAAGGCATTAGTCCCAAACAAGACCTGCTTAAGGCTATTCGAGAGTGTGCTCAACCATCCAATAAGGATCAATTGAGGTCATTTTTAGGGTTGAGTAAATTTTATTCAAGGTTTGTACAGAACTTTGCTTTGATCAGTGAACCTTTAAGACTATTAACCAAGAATAAAGTTAAATTTGTGTGGGGTAATGATCAAAGTTCTGCTTTTGAGAAATTAAAAGATTTGATCATTTCTGCTCCTGCACTTAAACCTTTCAATGAGGCTTTCACATCCTACATCACTGTTGATGCCAGTAACACAGGTCTAGGTGCTATACTTAGTCAGTTAGACAACGGGAATGAAAATATAATTGCGTTTGCTTCTAGACAACTTTCATCCTCAGAAAAAAACTATAGCACTATAGAAAAGGAAGCCCTTGCCTGTGTCTGGGGTGTTAAACATTTCTCTACCTATGTATGGGGCAAAGAGTTTGTACTTGTTTCTGATCGCAAACCTCTCATTTTCATATGGAATGATAAAGGGTTGATAAATGCAAGTCCTAGATTAGTCCGCCTATTTTCTAAGTTATATGATTTTAATTTTTCAATGAGACATATTCCCGGAGGAAAAAACTTTAAAGCAGATTTTTTATCAAGATGTCCTGTGAATTCTTCGGAGGATGAATCCATCCTTGACGATAAGGAGGTGGTAATAAGTTTGGTTGATGGATTAAAGTTAACTGAAGGGGTCGTTTCTAAATATGACTGGCTACGAGCTTCAGAATGTGACAATTCCCAGATTCTTTTAAAAAAGTGGATATCTGATGGTTGGCCTAGAGAAAGTCAAATTGATAAGAACATGATTCCTTTTGCCAAAATTAAGGACGAATTGAGCCTTGAAGAAGATCTTGTTATGAGAGGATCTTCACTTGTTCCCCCTATATCTATCAGAGACAAAGTAATTGCTTTGGCCCACAAGGGACATGGAGGAATTACCAGTACGAAGAAAAGACTAAGATTGCATTACTGGTGGCCGGGTATGGATGTTTCTGTTGAAACATTGCTGAACAACTGTCTTGAATGTTCTCATGCCGAAAAATCTTTACGCACGGTCAATTCTCCTTTGTCTCCAGTAAAGTTTCCTGAAAATCCTTGGGTGAAATTAGGTATAGATTTTTTGGGACCAATTGGCGGTTTGAACCAAGGTTTTAGGTTTATCTTAACTGTTGTGGATTATCACTCTAAATGGGTGTCTTTCAAATTTATGAAGGATCCCAATACAGAAAACGTGATTAGTTTTTTGTCCAAATTGTTTAGGTCAGAAGGAATCACTGGTTTTATTGTTTCAGACAACGGTGTGTAATTTGTTTCACACAACATGAGAGATTTTTTGAACAATCATGGAGTAAAACATCTAACCACTGCCTTGTACAGGGTAATGGTTTAGTGGAAAGGGTGAACCGCATTTTAAAAGATTCTGTTCAGCTTGCTATCTCTTCTGGACAAATTGTACAAGATGTTGTCAGTGACAGAGTGTGGTCATATATTAATACTCCTCACTCCACCACGGGCATCACTCCGTTTGCCATGTTACGTGGTAGGGAATCCTTTAATGAATTGTCCCCTGAATGGGTGGTCACAAGAACCAAATCTGGTGGGACTTCTATTGATTTGAATTTATTAAAGGACAGGGTTGAGAATTCTCAAATCCGGTCCAAGATCAGATATGATGACAGTAAACATGTTAAGAATCAATGTTTTTCTGTTGGAGATAAAGTTAGAATAAGGAGACCAGGTAAAGTCAAAGGATCAAGATTTTATCCTGAAACTATCATTATCAAAGTTGGTAAACATTCTGTCATGGTTTCAGGTGGCAAATGGTGGAGCAACAGACGTATTGCTAAAATTGTTGGTGATAGGTCTGCAACTTCTTCCGATTCTGGTCTGTTGTTGCACTCTGTTGAGCATTCTTACAATACAGTTTCGGGTGTTCCTTTCTGTTCTTCTGATACTGAATTTTCTGTAAATAATTATTTAACTGTTCCTGATGATGCTTTGGATGGTTCTGAGTTTATCTCTGACCCTTCTATTAGAGTCAGTTCCAGGCTTAGAGCTACTCCAAAGTATCTTGATGATTATGTGACTTAACTTTTTTTTTTACAGGTGAGGAGGTGTGTTATATCCCTTGTTTTTAGTCTTCTACATCTTTATACCTATATTGTACATATTGTGTATTTTCTTTTAAGTAGTTGTTAATCTTATGCCTCTCCTTTAAGCCTCCCTTTCTATGTCATCGTAGCTTACTAATTCTAGAATGCTTAGGCTCTTGCTGCTCACTTGAGACTGGAGCTTGATAGAGAGACACTCTGGCAGTTTAGAGCTGAACTTGTTCTTATGAATAAATCTTCATTAACCTACAAACCTGTTCCTGTCTTCATTGGATGCAACAAACACCTCAGTTCAGACCCAGCAATATGACAATGAATTTACACTGTCCTAGATAAAACACATCAAAACATGACTTTCAGAATGTACAAACCAGAGTGCAACACTATCTTGATGGCTAACTGAATAACTCTAGTTTACAGGCAGACGTAGCTTCAGGACCTCGGCTGCTCACGGAATTACCACAGTAAAGGAAGAACTCTCTTCCACTAGGAGCCCAAGTGGGGACTTCAACCCTTTATCATGGGAAGTATCAAGCCCACTGGCCTCCTGCAAATCCATGTAGAAGACTGTCATCATCACAATGGGAGGACAGGGGGTAAATCATCCACATCCCCACTTCTCTTAGCGGAAGCAAGCTCTGGCCAGAGTCGGAGCAAAAAAGACAATGGAGCCTCATATGTTTTCTGTACATACAGCATGGTTGGAAATGTGTTGTTTTAGGATAAGACACTGCTCCTTTCCACACTGAATTTCATTTTAGAAGTCAAAGACTGACAAAAGTGGGAGCGGAGCTCCAGAACCATATTCCAATGAGAAGAAAGAAAGGAACTGACATCGGCCTACAGTGGTGGCGCTTATATGTGGCTCCACTCTGTCACGTCTGGGGTGGCACAACATCTACTATAAGCCACACCACGCAACATAGAGGTGCATGGGAGCCTTGTTATGAAAAGTTTTCCAGATCCTGTCTGGCCCCTGAGGAATATTATCAAGCTAAGAAATATATGTTTAGAATTATCCATCAGAAGGAAGTGGCTTATAAATTAAAATCTCTCCCCCCTCGTCATTTTGAATAGCAGAACAAACAAAAAACAACTATATGAATCAGACAAATCCCCAAAGCTTTGCAATATTCTATTTTAAAGGCATTTTCAAATTTTAAACAATGTATTTATGCACCAACATTTTGGATTTTCTGTCAGTTGTGTCACCATGGCATATGTCTGTTCAAAAAAATGACGAGAAGATACACAACACCCTGGCGTCCCTGTGTCAGGTTTAGCATACCAAGGCTTATTAATCTCCACCCAAAGATTGACAGCTCTCTGTTCGGCCCGTCATGGGTTTGGTGGAACGATAACCGCGCGCTGACTCTAGTTATAATTGTCACATGGCTACAGTCTGAGCAGGTCGGGAGGGCGCAGCGGCTTTGGAGACGGGTGTGGCGGAGCACGCAGGGTGCCATGCTGCAGCCACAGGGCCATTTTCTACCTCTGGAAAGCAACAACCAGCCCAATAATAAAAGGAAGCGTGACAACAAGGCCAGCACCTGTGGTCTGAACTCAGGCCGTGTACCAGCTGGTGGAACCCCAGGGAGGGGCAACAGGAAGTACGGCCAGGGGGTCGTCGGGTGAGTGACACCATGGGAGAGTTGTGGGTCTCATATTGGGGAGGTGCCTTTGGAGGCATTATAGCCCAAAGCATATTTGGTGGACTGGTTACCAGATACATATGGTGAGTGGCGGCTGCTATTCTCGGCTAACCCCTTACCTTGATACTTCACGTGCATGCTGATATGTGGTAGGGCGATTTAGCGGGCCCTAGGTCTGTAATGGTACATTGGAGTTACACTAAAAGCATATATTATTAAGCGAGGTCCAAGGGTTGAGCGCAGTCCGAAATCGCTGTACATTAGGTATGAGTTTGACAGAATTTAGTAAGCACCGAAGCACTGTAGCTCTATGTTCTGAAACAGCTGTACTAAACCCAACTCCCTAGTGATATCCCAGCGCCTCTGTTTTCAGGAAGATGAATTATAAACGTTCTCTTAAGAGCACCCAAAAATGCACCCTTTTCAAGAGAAGGTTGAGGTTTGATAGCCTCTTCTTTATTTTTCTTCCTGTAATAACGTTTACGCTCCGCACACAGTCCGGCTGGTTTATAGGCAGGGGGCATTTATTTTACTTTAGAAGAGATGTGCTTTATTGCCCAATTGGATGTGGTACAGAAGTCTCACGTTAAAACTTTGACAGGTTGAAAGTCACATAGGTGTGGCTGTGTTCCAGGTTCTTCTCCAATCACCTTTGTACCGGCATCCCTATTAGTA
Source organism: Lissotriton vulgaris (assembly GCF_964263255.1). Taxonomy (NCBI): domain Eukaryota; kingdom Metazoa; phylum Chordata; class Amphibia; order Caudata; family Salamandridae; genus Lissotriton; species Lissotriton vulgaris. The sequence goes on along the minus strand of NW_028244752.1, from coordinate 69,250 downwards.
AGCAACGTCATGCACAACTTTCCTTGTTCTTAAAGCCATGTTTGCCTTATCCATGTTTTTTAACGTCTGCATTTCTTGGCAAACGGCTCCGACTGTCACTCTTCATTACCAGTTCTGTCTGCATCCTTTGGGAGGCTCATTCACTTAGTATATATAGCCTTTCAACAATAATAGTAACCTATCTGTGCACAGTAAGTGCTAGTAAGTGCTGAGGAACTTGGGCTATTTTTAGGGAAGAGGGCCATGCAGAATAACTTTAGTATTGAATATTTGATAATGGAATTACAGCATGACTGGTTTTGGTCAGTAAATATTTTGAAGTAACTTTCAGCTGTAATGGCCAGCGCTAGGTGTTCTCAAACCCACAGTTATCCCTGGTGTAAAGTGAAAATGGAAAGAAAAAGTGAGGCACCATTAACGTAGTCCCCAAAAATTAAGTATATATGATAGTCTTATTTATTCTAAACTATTTGAATGGAATGGAGAAATCTTGCACACAATTAGTTTATAATATTTAATATGAAAATAATTCAACTGGTCAGGAGATCATAAAACATTCTTACTAAGTCTTTTAAAGTTTCCACCAAGGTATGTCTTCTTACAGCAATAATACTTTGCTATTAAGACGGATGTATGAAGCAATTTCTGGTATAATCACATGATTCAGCCATGTGGTTTCTCTGCTTGTTCAATAACAAATAGTGAATGACATGCGTAATTTGATCAGTAGTTGCGTAAAATCCCCAGGTTTTTTAAGGTTTCAACACAAATCTTTTTTTTCTCATTCTCCAAACATGCTTGCTTTCATTGTTCTGTACCAAAGGACAAGCATTATCCATTAGGAAGGTATTGGAGCACTTTACATGACCTTTGCCGCCCTCGTGTGAACAGGATCACATCTGCCTCTGAGAGGAACTCCGGAGCCTGCAGACATTCAACAGCAACAAACCTAGTGAACCTTTGCAGGAAACTGGAGCCCGGCTCTTAAACCAGCAAACTCCATCTAAAACGGGTTCTATTTCATAAAGGGGCCAAAACAGAGTTTTAACATTTACAAAAGTAACCTGTGGAGCAGAGGTCACCGTAGCAAAGGGAACAAGGCCGCGCGCTCGGCTTGTGCATCTGAAACAGGTTATATTTCATCGAGGGGCCTAATCAGAGTATTGAAAATTTCGAACATTTACCTGGGGAGCAGAGGTCACCGTGGCAAGGGAACAAGGGCTCACGCTCGCGTCACTCAATGCAAGAGCATTCGCCCTAATCTGGCTGCAGAGGTCATCGTCCCGCGACACACCCACAGACGGGAGGCGACACAGTACCGTGTCACGCCACACACTTTGGAAAGCTCTGATCTACATACACATCCACTCATTTACCAACAGTTCTTTATAATCACTTATACATGTACTCGCTCATCATATGTACTTATACACTTATACATCCTATTACACACCGACACTCATCCATACACTTACTCACACATATACTCACACATGCAAGTAAACTATCAAACATACATTTTTTTGCATATACAGCATATACACACAACACTACACCTACTTTTACAGAAACGTACATATACTTACTCTCTTAAACAATCAGTTACAGAAAGACATACTTATTTATACAGGAACTCTTTCAATCTGTCACTCTCACATATAATCACTTATATACATCAATACTCATATATAGTAGATTAAAACATATGTAGCTACTCATAAAGATACTATTGAGACAGTCAATCTTTCACTAACACACCCATACACACACTCATCGACCCATACAGTCCTGCATATATGCTGTCTTCAAAACACATACAATCAGTGAGTCACTCATTCATGCATTTATGCACTAAGTAATACTCCCCACCAAACCATACAGACACTCATACTGATACTCAAAAAGTCAACTAATATCTCATATAGACACTCATGTAGCTACTCACCAACCCATGCAGCCAAACATAGACAAAGTGAGACACTGATACAGATATTTATATATTTAAACATTACTCGCTAATACATGTATTCACTAAGATACACTTAATAAGTCAGTTATGCCATCATTTTTACAAAAAAAATCCATTGAGACATTTATTTATCTATTTCTTCTTCCATCGACCTTGTGATACACATATAGAAAACATATTTAGGTTTAAAGTATTTTATTGAAGCAGGGTAAGGAAGGAAACAACAAGGACATGAAAAAAGAAAACCACAGATGCCCCACAATCAATGCGTACAGTACATTTGTGTGACGGGGAGGCCCGGGAGTGGTGGACTGAGACGCCTTTGACACCCGTGTCTCTCCCCTTTCAACAGCGCGAAGCCCCCTGTCAGGAGGACGATTGGCCATCAAAAGACTACGGGTACAGTTGGGAAGAGGAGAACATTAATGGACCGGGCGCCTTTAACTGCGCCTCTCAGATGGCCGAGACTCCTCCCCTTGATGACGTCGCGGACCAGGCCGAGCCAAAAGAAGGACGAACCAGGAAGTGGGCGGACGGCGTATCCCCGGAGGAAGAAGGAGTCGGAATTGGAGACCGGAGAAGGAGAGCGATACCTTTGAGTCGGGAGGAGTGCCTGGACGGAGGAGACGAGACGAGCCCCGGCGACACCAGCAAGCCAGGAGGCCAACGACCCCACGAGTCGCCCCGCCACGCTCCCGGGGGAGGAGTGTGGCTGTCAGAGGTACGGGGCAAAGTAGCGGGTTGGGTGGGACGGCGTCTGCACCCTCCAGAGTGATAACCGAGCACTAGTTTAAAATAGCGTAAAGTAGATGCGACAACCCCTCCCCCTTCACGAGCACCCGAGCACTCGGCAACGCTATGTAAATATAACACTTGAGCACTTGGTTATCCATCACCCCCGGCCCTACTGCCTGACGTGAAGTGAACGTCCCAGTGACCGTTTCCTTTTTCTCCTTCCCTTGCTTTACATGTTGACTGCCGCTCCGGACCACTGAGCCCTCTTGAAACCGGACTTTGACAGGAGAAGACATCCTGGAGCCTATCAAGAACGCCAGAACAGATCCTGCAGCGTTTGCTAGGGAAAGACTTACGAGTAGAAGCCGGAGAGCTTATATCAAAATAAAACCCTCTTTAAAATCACTAATAAAAGTCTCGGACTCGGTTACTCCCACTACTCCTGCCCCTTTACAACTGGTGTCAGAAGTGGGATTAACACCGCAGCCCATCTGTGAAACGGAGATGGACGCCCTAATCCAACATATCATTAAGGGACAGGAAAAACTGGAGTGGGCTGTGCAGCAACAAATCACCTCAGCCCAGGCCGACCGCGAAATGTTCCAGAACACCATTGCGGCTCATATAGAAGGCCTACAGAAAACCCCGCCACCCTCCATCGTTGCTGCCCCTGTCGAGGGCAGGAGTCATGTCCCAAACCCCTCTGGGATTGCGTTGCAGAAATACGTCCAGGGGGAGGACCCCGATGCCTTCCTGATGAACTTCGAGCGAGCTGCTAGAGCATTGGGGTGGCCAGAGGACAAGTGGCCCTTTTTCCTGGCTCCACTGCTGACAGGTGAGGCCCAGTTCGCGTATCAAGTGGCCAACCCCATGGGCAATGCCCCCTACGCGATGGTGAAAAACGTCATTCTTGATCATTTGGGCTTAGATCCAGAGGCCTACAGGGTGCGCTTCCGTAAGGAAAAGGGAAGTCCCAGTGAAAACCCTAAGACTTTGTTTTTTAGACTCAAGATGGCTGCCGACAAATGGCTGAAACCCGAGTCTAGCACCAAAGAAGAAGTGATGGCGAAAATATATTTGGAACAATTTATGGATGCTCTGCCTTATGGCTCCCAAAGGTGGCTACGCCAACACTCGGGTCTTACCGTCGAACAGGCCATAGAAATGGCGGCGAATTATGCTCGGGCCCAGCCCCGACTAACAGGATGGGACCAGGAAAAGAACAGCAAAAACCTGCCCCCTCCCAAACTTGAGAAGAAACCAAAACCCCTGCTGGAACCATTCAGACCACGACCACCGAGGATGGAGTCCCCTATGATGCGTGGACCGCAGTGCTTTGACTGTGGCGAATGGGGGCACATCGCTCGTTTATGTCCAAAGAAACGTACCACCGAAGAACCCATGGAAGTAGGGTATCTGCCCAAGACTGTATTCTATTCCGCCGAACTAGGGTCCTCTTTTTATGTGAGTATGCGGATGAATGGCTATGTGGTCAAAGCCCTTCTTGATTCAGGGTGCAAGCAGTCAGTGGTTCAAGAGCGCTTCATACATCCCAGCCAATACATCCCCGAGTCTCTCGTGTACATCAGGTGTGTACATGGGGATGTCAAGCCCTACCCACTAGCTCAAGTCTCCTTAAGCCCAAACCAGAAAGACTCCTGTGTAGTAAGAGTGGGGGTGGTTGACTCCCTTCCCGAGGACGTTATATTGGGGGTAGATAATCCCGAGTTTCTTGACTTGTTTAAAAAAACCCTAGAGGAACAGCTGCAGGTAGAAGGGGGACACAAAGCGACTCTATTAACCCCAGAACCATGGGTCCTGGACCGTAGTTTTAGGTTTGCCCAGACAGATGACAGGACCCTACACAACGCCTGGGAAAACGCCCACGTACATCATAGCTCTCAGCCCCAAAGATGTCCCCGCTTTGTGATTCAGAAAGACCTTTTGTACAGAGAAGCCGAAGAAGGGGGTCGTCTTCAGTTGGTAGTCCCCGTTTCCTTCCGTGAACAGGTGCTCTTTTTCGCCCATGCCCATCTCACGGCTGGCCACTCTGGAAAAGAAAAGACTACCGACAGTATCCTACGCCATTTTTACTGGCCAGGAGTATACAAAGACGTACAGACATACTGCGCTAAGTGTGAGATCTGTCAGAGGAGGAACACCCACCTCCCACCCGCAGCGCCCCTGCAGCAGATGCCCATAATCGGGGTTCCTTTCGAACGTGTGGGAATGGACTTAATAGGCCCACTACCTAAATCCTCGAGAGGAAACATATATGCACTAGTGATTGTGGATTACGCCACGAGGTTTATTGAAGCGTTTCCTCTAAGAACCCCTACAACCACCAACATTGCAGAGAAGTTCTTGGAGTTATTTTCACGCGTTGGATTCCCCAAAGAGGTCCTAACCGACCAGGGCACCCCGTTTACCTCCCGGGTGATGAAAGAAGTATGTAAATCCTTGGACATTCGGCATATTAGGACGTCGGTCTACCACCCCCAGACCGACGGACTAGTGGAAAGATATAATCAGACTCTGAAGGCCACGCTGAAAAAAATGTTGTCCGTAGAGGGTCCCGACTGGGACCGCTTGTTGCCACTGGCCCTGTATGTCCTCCGGGCACAAAAACAAAGCAGTCTCGGCTGTTCAGCCTTTGAACTGCTGTATGGCCGACTCCCGAGGTCGTTATTGGAAATGACTAAGGACGCCTGGGAGACCGAAGATGAACAGGAACAGAAGTCCCTGCTTGAATACACCATAAAGCTGAGGGCTAAATTGGGTAAGCTCAGAAGCTTAGCATACACTAATTTGGAACAACAGAAAGTAAAACAAAAGAAATACTACGACAGAGGAAAGAAAATGAGGCATCTCCACGTTGGTGATTGGGCTTTGGTACTCCTCCCTTCAGTCTCCAAGAAAAACGAGTGGACAGGACCATATGAGATATTGGATACTATAGGACAAACCACCTATAGGCTGAAGATCTCCCCCAGTAAGACCCAATGTTATCATATTAACCTCCTAAAAAAATGGATCGGTCCCATTCCTAAGGGGAGCCACCTGACCGTCCCCACGAGTGCAGATCACTCGACCACCCTGCAACACCTGGTTGTGAATGACGCCCTCTCAGGGAAGGAAAAGGAGGAATTGAAAGCAGTATTACGTCCCTTTGCCAAAATCTTCTCGGACCTACCGGGGAAAACTACTCTGGTTGAGCATCATATTGAGACCATTCCAGGGCACACGATAAAACAAAAGCCGTATCGAATACCCGCGGCCAGGAGAGAGGCAGTAAGGAAAGAAGTCAGAGAGATGTTACGTCTCGGGGTCATCCGCCCTTCCAAAAGCAATTGGGCCTCCCCGATTGTTATGGTACCCAAACCTGACGGATCCAAGCGTTTCTGCATGGACTTCAGAGCCCTCAACAACATCTCTACTTTCGACGCCTACCCTATTCCTCGGGTCGACGAATTGGTGGAGAAACTCGGAGACGCAGTATACATCACCACTCTCGACCTTACGAAAGGGTACTGGCAGGTGCCCCTCCGTGAAGAGGATCGAAAGAAGACCGCCTTCATCACAGACGAAGGTTTGTACGAATTTACGGTCCTTCCTTTCGGCTTACACGGGGCGCCTGCCACGTTCCAGCGGCTGATGAACCATGTCTTGAAGCCGTTTCCCACCTTCAGTTCAGCCTACCTGGACGATATCGTGATTTACAGCCAAACGTGGCAGGAACATCTGGTGCACCTGCAGACCATACTTACGGCACTCCGGGATGCCGGGCTTCACATCAATTCAAAGAAGTCACGGGCGGCCTTCAACCGGGTAAAATACTTGGGATTCGTCTTGGGGGACGGAACTATATCTCCTCAGGCGGAAAAGGTAAAAGCCATCCAGAACACAGGCTTTCCAAATTGTAAAAAAGAGTTAAGAGCCTTCCTAGGGCTGGTTGGCTATTATAGACGCTTCATTCCCCGATTTGCGGAAGTTGCCACCCCCCTCACCGATCTCCTCAGAAAGGATGTGAAACCCCGGGAAATCCAAACCCCGTCGCCAATGGCCATCAAAGCATTCGAAGATCTCAAAAACATCATCACCTCAGCTCCTGTCCTAGAATCCCCGAACTTTCAGAAAACTTTCACATTGTCTACTGATGCTTCGGAAGTTGGGATAGGGGCCGTCCTGTCTCAGCTGGGGGATGACGGCGTTGAGCACCCCATCCTGTTCACGAGTAGGAAACTCTTCCCCAGAGAGTGCAAGTACTCCACGGTGGAGCGGGAGTGTTTAGCGATAAAGTGGGCCATTGACAAGCTGCAATATTACCTGGAGGGTCGGCCGTTCATCCTACAAACTGATCATGCCCCCTTGAAATGGATGTACCAGAACCAAAGTCGCAACCCTAGAATCCTTAGGTGGTTCTTATCCTTACAGCCCTACACATTTACTGTACAGCATAAAAAGGGTGTGGAGAATGGAAATGCGGATTACTTGTCGAGGGTCTTTCCTCTCCCCGATCGGGAGACTCCAGGGGGGGAGGTGTGTGACGGGGAGGCCCGGGAGTGGTGGACTGAGACGCCTTTGACACCCGTGTCTCTCCCCTTTCAACAGCGCGAAGCCCCCTGTCAGGAGGACGATTGGCCATCAAAAGACTACGGGTACAGTTGGGAAGAGGAGAACATTAATGGACCGGGCGCCTTTAACTGCGCCTCTCAGATGGCCGAGACTCCTCCCCTTGATGACGTCGCGGACCAGGCCGAGCCAAAAGAAGGACGAACCAGGAAGTGGGCGGACGGCGTATCCCCGGAGGAAGAAGGAGTCGGAATTGGAGACCGGAGAAGGAGAGCGATACCTTTGAGTCGGGAGGAGTGCCTGGACGGAGGAGACGAGACGAGCCCCGGCGACACCAGCAAGCCAGGAGGCCAACGACCCCACGAGTCGCCCCGCCACGCTCCCGGGGGAGGAGTGTGGCTGTCAGAGGTACGGGGCAAAGTAGCGGGTTGGGTGGGACGGCGTCTGCACCCTCCAGAGTGATAACCGAGCACTAGTTTAAAATAGCGTAAAGTTGATGCGACAACCCCTCCCCCTTCACGAGCACCCGAGCACTCGGCAACGCTATGTAAATATAACACTTGAGCACTTGGTTATCCATCACCCCCGGCCCTACTGCCTGACGTGAAGTGAACGTCCCAGTGACCGTTTCCTTTTTCTCCTTCCCTTGCTTTACATGTTGACTGCCGCTCCGGACCACTGAGCCCTCTTGAAACCGGACTTTGACAGGAGAAGACATCCTGGAGCCTATCAAGAACGCCAGAACAGATCCTGCAGCGTTTGCTAGGGAAAGACTTACGAGTAGAAGCCGGAGAGCTTATATCAAAATAAAACCCTCTTTAAAATCACTAATAAAAGTCTCGGACTCGGTTACTCCCACTACTCCTGCCCCTTTACAATTAGATACATCAAAGCATTTCTGTCGCCTCAGAGGGCACCATCCAGCATGGAAACACAGCTTGCTCGCCTGTGGTTAAAGACAAAAGAAAAGAGAGGGGGAAAAAAGGAGGGGGGAGGGGAAGAGGGAAGGGGGAGGAAGGGAAAAGGAAAAAGGGGAAAAAGGGCGGGGAAACAATCCTGCTCCATATCCTACCCAACCAACAAACCCCCCAACTCCCACACCCCGACCCACCCCCTGTACTGTGCCAGTGACCATCTGCTCCCTCCTCGTAGCGACCCTCCGGTTGGCTCCGCTACTAAATGCCCGCTCCGACCAATCAAACAGGCGGGTCCGGCGGCGGTGTCAGCCGTAACAGCCTGAGATACCTAGGGCAGGTGATCTCCCTGAATTCAGAACACAACAGACCATGGAAAGGCGCCCACAGCTCCTCAAAAGCATCTACATCCCCCGCCGCCACTAAGGACATTTTTTCCATGCCAAGGACATGCCACAATCTGTGCAGCCAGCCGACAACGGTGGGGAGCGTGGTGGAGCGCCAATGTATGAGTATGTTTTGCACCGCTGACCCCAGAGCTATTGCAATCTGTCTACCCCTTTTAGACCTGAGAGGGTACATCAACCCATTCGGCAACCCCAATAGGACGTAGGCAGGGAACCGGGGCAACTCTATCTCGAAACATTTGTCGACCTCGCAGAGGACCTCTTCCCAATAAGAAGCTAAAAAGGGACAGTCCCACAAAATATGAGTAAGCGTGCCGGTTTGGCCACAGTTACGCCAGCACGTCCCTGGTATTGACCTATCCATCTCATGTAATTTCTCAGGAGTGCGATACCAATAGGTCGAAATTTTGGTGAAGGTCTCCGTGAGACCCGTGTGATAGGCAGAGTGGCGTGAGCGGTAGGAGATGTGGTCCCAGTCTGTATGACTCAACACTCGTCCGAGCTCCCGTTCCCAGCGCTCCCGACCCGGGTTGTGGATGTGGAAGGGGGGGGGGGCTGCAGCATCTTGTACAAATCGGAGATAAGCTTAGCGTCCAACGTGCGAGTGAATAGCCAGCGCTCGTACACCGTGATCTCCCGGTCCGCCTTTTCGCGCACTTGCGACTGTAGCGCCCAGTGGCGCGCCTGCATATACCGCATGCGCTCCGTCTCGGGAAGGCCATAATCCCGCCGTAAGTCCGGGAAGGGGATGACACCCTCTGGGCCATACAGATGATACAAAGGGCAACAGCGGGCCGCCCACCAGCAGTCGTAGGCGCCAGGCTCCGTTCCCAGGCCAAAGTCCGGATTGCCAATCAGCGGCGTGAAGGGAGAGGGGAAGGTGGTGAGTTCATGCCTAGTGGCCACTGAGTCCCACACCCGAAGTGGGACGCCCGTCACAAAAGAGGCGTACAGGTTAGGGGGTCGATGAGCCCGCCTCAAGAAAGGCACCTCCTGCAGCGTTCTGCCTGCTACCGCCTGGTCCTGAAACAGCCAGTGTTTGGCTGATTCCCACCGGCTCCACTCCACCAGATAGCGCAGTTGGGCGGCCTGGAAATATTTCCGTAAATCTGGTATCCCTAGCCCTCCAGATTCAGGCGCCAACGTAGCTATGTCCCGTTTGATCCGTGGTCTACGGCCCTGCCACACAAAACGTGCAATGGCCGATTGAGTCTCCGCGAGCCACCCTGTGGGGGGCTGTAGCGGTAGCGCCCTAAACAGGTATAGTACCTGAGGTAGAAGGGTCATCTTCACTGCGGCCACCCTACCCAGCAGCGATAACGTGCCCTTATCCCACCGAGCCAGTTTCTCTCTGATTTTTGTACTCAAAGCCGCGTAATTGGCCGTGACCATCGCGGGGAGGGAGGGTGCCAAAAGGATCCCCAAATACGGAATCCGGTCCCCGGACCAGCTCAAAGGGAAAAGCCTCTGCAAATCAGCCCTGGTGGCGCCGGTAAGCGAAATATCGAGGGCAGCAGATTTACCGAGGTTCACCTTGAAGCCCGCCACCGCGGCAAAGAGATCCAATTCCGCGATACAAGCTGGCAGTGACCTCCGTGGGTCATCGAGCGTCAAAATGACGTCATCCGCATAGAGGCGAATCGCGTGGTGAAACTCTCCCATCCTGACCCCGATGATATCGGGGTTCTGTCGAACCCTTTGAGCAAACGGCTCCATATAAAGAGCAAAGGGGACAGTGGACATCCCTGTCGTGTACCCCGTTCTATAGGAAAGGGTCGGGAGCTGCCCCCGTTCACTCGGACCACCGCGGACGGAAACCGGTAGCAGTTGAAGATCAGGTGCCGGAACTTCTCGCCAACCCCGAACTTGCTCAGGACCTTCTCTAGGTAGGGCCAGTGCACTCTGTCGAAAGCGTTCTCTGCGTCTATGGAGAGGAGCATTCTTTCCCCGGGGATCCTGGAGGCCTTCTCAAGAATATTAGTCACCCTCTTCGTGTTGTCCACCGTTTGCCTGCCTGGCACGAAGCCGGCTTGATCCGAGTCGACCATGCCCGGGAGATGAAGTGCCAACCGTGCCGCCAGTATGCTAGTGAAAACTTTCAGATCCGTGTTCAGTAGCGAGATAGGGCGATAGGATCCACAGGCAGTCCGGTCCTTGCCCGGTTTCGGGATCACGGAGACCGTGGCCTGAAAAAATTCGGGGGGAATGGCGCCCGGCTCCGAGAATGTATTGAAGAGGCGGGTCAACAGAGGCGCCAGCTCCTGACAGAAGGTCTTATAAAAAAGGGGGATGAAGCCATCCGGTCCCGGGGCCCTACCCGGTTTAAGCCGGGAGATCGCCGTGACCACCTCCTCGATACGGATCTCCCGCTCCAGATACTGGGCCTGATCCGGCGTCACCGACGGGAGCGTCACCGATTCCAGATAGTCCGCCTCCGCCGGGGCGGAGGGGGCCTCGCCAGTGTAGAGGTCAGCGTAAAAACTACGGAAAACGTCAGCAATCTGTTCGCCCTCCGTGACTGAACCTCCGGCAGGGGTAACCAGCTCCTTCACCCGGTGCTGTTGATGTTGCACCCTAAGCTTGTTGGCCAAGAGCCGTCCACACCTGTCGCCACCGGTGTAATACTTGTGCTTCAGGCGAAGCATCGCGTACTCAGCCCGGTCCATGTCAAGAGCAGACAAGAGTTTCCTGGCGGCTTTCAGTTGCCTCCAGACTCTGGGGGCTCCCGTTCTATGATGGACCTGCTCCAGCTCCCGCACCTGCCGGGTAAGCTCGTCCCGTTTGAGCTGGCGATCCTTGTTCTCCGCCGAGGAGATAGCGATAAATTCGCCCCGGAGCACAGCCTTCAGGGCGGCCCATTGCGTCGCGCGGGAGGTGTCGTCGTTATCGTTTACGCGCTGGAAGTCCGCAATAGCCGCGCGGATCTGTTGCACCGTCGAACGCCTATGCAATAGTGTATCCCGGAGACGCCAGACCCCTCTCGGGCGAGCCACCGGGGGTACATTGAAGGTACCCTCCACCGGCGCATGGTCGGAAAGAGAGAGGACCCCCATGTCGGCATTCGAGGCCAGTGCGAGCATCGGGCCAGTCACAAGTAGATGGTCCAGGCGCGCGTAGGACTTGTGTGCGTGAGAGATATAGGAGTATGCGCGGGTCGCAGGGTGGAGGCGGCGCCACATGTCATGCAAGTCCAGCTCCTCAAGCCGGGTACGAACCGAGCTCGAAAGCTCTCCCAACTGGTGGCGCCGTTGCACAGACCTGTCCAGAGTCGCGTCAAAGACCAGATTCAAATCTCCCCCTAACACTATGTGCCTATCAGAGGTGGACGCCACGTCTTCCAATGCCCTGTGCAAAAATTGATCTTGATGGTCATTGGGGCCGTATATGGAGCCTACAGTCATCACTAAGCCCCCCACCTTAATCCTATATGCCAGAAGTCTCCCTTTCTGTTCCGCTACCTTTTGTAAGATCTCCCCCCTGAACCCCTTAGAGAACAGAAGTGCCACCCCTGCAGTTTTAGAAGCGCTGGAGGAAAAAAGCTGCGTGGGGAACTTGGGGGTACGCATTCTGGGACAATCTTTGGCCAGCAGATGGGTTTCCTGCAGTAGGCAGATGTCAGCCTGAGAGTTCTCCAACAGAGAAAGAACTGCCCGCCTTTTAACCGGGTTATTCAGCCCTTTCACATTCAGAGTAACAACTTTAAGAGCCATCAAGGAGGGGAACCCCTGAAACGCACATGAAGGTGGGCAAAGCCCAGCAGGCGAAACACAGAGGCCACCTCAAGAAGCTTCAGCACACAGCGAACGCAAACTTCCCTACGGCACAGTACAGTCCCCAAACCCCAAAACCCCTCAACTAAGTGGACCCCCCCCTTCTCCCGGAACTTCACACACCCAACTCCATACCGCTCCCAACTCCCAGCCCCCCAGCAAACCCCCAAACTCGAAACATCCCCCTGCAATTCCCTTTCCCACTCCCCACTTCTCAAGTCATTCAAAGAAGTCATTGTCCCAGTCCGGTCCTTATCGGACAAGGCCGTGGAAAGTCGATCTAGTGGACGTCCAGCCACCACCGCTTGCACCCGCCTTCCCGTCCCTCCCCACCCCCAGAACCCCCGCACCTGCAATAATGAAAGGCTAATGTAGACTCCCCCCAGAGTAAGTTCAGGCCGTCAAGGCCACTTCACTGTTCGTTGTCGCTCTGGAGGCCTCCTGAATGGCGGCCGACATGTCCGCCCGAATCGTGGGCGAGTCAGGCCGCTCCGGTGGCGGGGAGCGCCTCTCCCCAGCCTGCTGCCAACCATCTTGAGTGCTTAGTCTACGGCGTGGCGCCGGGGTGTCTGTATCCGATGCTGTGATGCCCAATACTGCGCAGACATCCTGGAGGGACCGGAGCTGGTGCAATGTCCCGTTCCACCGGAAAATCAAGCGGAAAGGGTGCCCCCAAGAGTACTGCGTGTCATGCTCCCGAAGGAAGTCCGTGGCGATTTTAAAGGATTTTCTCTTCTGCAGTGTGACCGTAGATAAATCCTGATAGAGGGCCACCGGGTGGTCTCTGAAGCGGAAAGGCTGCTGCCGCCGCGCCTCGCGGAGGATCCGCTCCTTCAGGGGGAAATCCGGTAGAAAAGCCAAAATGTCCGGGGGGGGCGCCGTGGCTCTGCGAGGGCGGCCAACCCGGTGCGCCCTGTCGATGCGGACTTGAAAGTCCTCTGACTCCCCCAAAATTGCACGGAAGAGGGCCTCCAGGTAGGCGGTCACGTCTTCACCCTCTTCGCCGGACAGGACGCCCCGGACCCTGACGTTGTTCCGCCTGGACCGATTTTCGAGGTCCTCGGCGCGGGCCTGCAGCTCAATCTGTTGCTCCCGCAGCCGCAGGACCTCCTGCTGCAGGTGGGCGATCTCTTCGTCCCTGGAATGACCAGCTTCCTCCACAGTGTTGACTCTCTCCCCCAGGGAGTCCACCTCTCTCCGTACCTCACGGCGGTGCGGGATGTCACCGATGGCCGCTGTGCAGCGGAGAGGCTACTAGGATCAGGGCAGCTAGTCGCCAGCCAGGAAGCACCGCTACGCAGAGGTCCCGATCAAGGCCGGGCGGCCGGTCCGAGGCACTCAAAATGGCCGCCCGTTACAGTCAATGGGCCAACGCCCAGGCAACGAGGCCTACCTCCGTCGCGAGTCCAATGGCGATACACACAGCCGGAGGGCAGGCTCGCGGGGCAAAGGCAGCCGGGCCGGCTCGTCTGGATGAATAAACGCTCCGGAGGCGCGACACCACTCCACCACGACCAGGGTTGGGCCGGAGCGGCCGTGCGAAGCGAGCGTTTTCGAGCCCCGGACCTGCGTAGTAGTCGGAGGCCGGCTTCGCCTCCGTTGCCTTCCTCCGTTCGGCTCCGCTCTGCCGGCAAAGTCCTCCTCGGCACCCACTCGAACACCGCAGCGCAGGCACTCCGGCAGGCCACTCACAGTCGGCAGATCACACCGTCGAGACCCCAAGCCTGAAGGTCTCGCGGCCTTCGGACTGCACACAAGCCGACCAGCGGGCTCCGCCCCAGGCTATCTCAGGCGAAATCGCACCCTTGACGGGGCACCCAGGGCTCACCGATTGCTCCACACCACCACGGGGGTCACCGGGCACAGTCACCGCTTGATCCGGGGGGAAATCAGCGGCTGCGAGCGGTGCAGGGTTTCAGGGGTCCGGGAGCTCTCGGCAAGTGCGTCCTTCCAGCCCGCCATCTTGGCCACGCCCCCCTAGAAAACATATTTAAAGAAAAAAAAAACATTCACTGGATGATGTCATCAGTGATGTCATCAGTGATGTAATTTGAGATGTCATGAGTGATGTCATGAGTGATGTCACTGACCATGTCATGAGTGATGTTATTCTGCTTAAATGTGTATTTATGCACATTTGCTAAAAACTTGTTGAATAACTTTATATGTCTTTATGAATTTGGCTTTTCGGAGTTTGATATGCTAATAGCATTTGAAACTGCAATAATTGATGGATTAAATAGCAGTAACCTAGTGATGTTAGGGCGAGGGTATGAGTGAAGACTCAACCTAATATTTACATATGAGGAACACACTACAAAATGGATGCCACTTGGCTATGTGTTACTGTGCCATGTATTGGTCCTATGTCAGTTTCTAAGTCTGCCTATGTAATGCCTTACTTTCCAATGTATCACTGTGTGACCAAGCTCGTTTTACGAGCGAAACACATAACCTGAAATATAGACCAACACTGATGGCTGCTTTAAACTCTTGGTGATCGTATTACTGCAGTTTTATATGGAATTTAATGTTGGCGCCCTCCGCCAATTCTTTATGATCCACTGTGAGGGCGAGGGAAAGCAGAAGGAGCAAGCCTAACAAAACAAAAGAAGGAGTTTTCCAGGGCCCGGCCCGAGGTTTCAACAAACAAAGACGAGTGAAAGGAGAAACGTAAGGTGTTTGTGAGGAGAAGAACAGTATCTTTACACGACACCCACGGATTGGATTGCCGAAGTTGCACGTTAGGTGGCTGAAACTCGTTACGGAAGACACGGAAGGAAGTATAAGCGATCAGATAGCTGAGTGACGGGAAACGGGATCGCAAGCCGGAGAAACGTGGCTGCCCGCCTTACAGGTAAGGTCGCCAATAGGTAGTTATAGTTAGGACCTAGTTTCCATAGGAAATCCACAACATTTTATTTGGATTAACTTTGGCGCCGGTGGACGAATCTTCGTGAATTTCTCCAAGAAAATGGCCTGCTCAGTTCCGCTCCTTCCCTGAAAGTTTGGGGGTGATTCGTTAATTGGGGGCTGTGAAAAAGAGGGGGGTCCCAAAACGTGTTTTCCCCATGCAATTTTCCATAGGGACCTTTAGCCAGGGCTTAACGGAATTACACGAAATTCAGCAGAGAGGTAGAGTTCTGTTTGCAGATTATGCTTTTTGTTAAATGGTGTAAATCCATTCAGTAGTTTCTGAGAAAATTGCAAGTAAAATCATAGCAATATCTAGAGACGGAGTTCAGTATGCGTACTGAAATCTGTTCAATTACGAGCACGAGCTGCATGCTGATTGGCTGTGAACTGTCTGTCAACACTCGAAACCAGGAAGTGTTGGCGGCCATCTTGTGCCTTGCTAGAACCGAGTCACAGGAAAACAGTAAAACAAAGTTGAGAAATAAGGGAAGGGAGTAGGGTAGAGACATTCTGACCCTCTAGACTTGCTCAGGGGGTCGTACATGGATGTTTAGGCTCTATTTTTTATTTTTATATTTTTTAAAGAAAAATCGTGGCGTACATGTATGGAAATACGTACAATTATGAGCAGGAGCTGCATGCTGATTGTCTGTCAATACTCCAAACCAGGAAGTCTTGGCAGCCATGTTGTTTGTCGGGAGAGCAGAGTCACAAGAAAACAGTAAAACTAAGTTGAGAAATGAGGAAACGGGGGAGGGTAGAAACATTCTGAGCCTATAGTCTTGGTCAGGGGGTGGTACATGGATCTTTAGGCTCATTTTTTATTTTTTTTTAAATAAAAAATGGCGGGTACTTGTACAGTACTTGTACGCGGTGGAAAAGGTGAAAAAAAAGTAGAAGTCCGTTTTATTCATTAGGTCCCGGGCGGGGGCAAATTACCGGGGCAATTTTTCTGCATAATGGGGGCTTGTAAGGTGCCCCGAGCACTGGGGAACGGCACTCCTCTGGTTTTATTTTGAAGTATGCGGGGGGGTTACGGTCCTACTCCCCGCAGTCTCGGTGAGCGGCACCCCTCGGGTCTTTTTAAAAAAAAATATATGTTTGGAGCTCTCTCTCTCTCTCTCCCTGTACACGTCGCGGGGAACTCCACATTTCTGGGGCAGTGATATGTAAAATGACCTTCCAGCTCCGGGTGCCTACATTGTCTGGAGTTTTTTATTAATGTTGGGAGGGTGGGCTTGATAATACGTCCTTGCAAATTCCCATAGAAGCCTATGTTCTGGTGTTAACATGGGCTTTCATGGGAAATAACAAGGCAGTATTATGAAGCTCATTATCGCAGTTTTATCTGCAGTTTCCTGCCAATAAAACGGCGATAATTTTAACACCGGTCCCTGATAATATGCACCTAAGTTTACTGGTGAAAAAAAAGAGCAATGGGCCTTATTATCAACAAAAGGCGATACATTAGCGTCGCTTTTATTGGCAGGAAACTACCGATAAAGCGGCGATAATGGGCTTGATAATATGCCCTTGTGAATAACCATAGCAGCCCAGGTTAACATCAGAACTTGGGCTGCTATGGGAATTTACAAGGGCCTATGGTTTTTTATTAATGTTGGGAGGGTGGGCTTCATATTACGTCCTTGTTAATTGCCATAGAAGTCTATGTTCTGGTGTTAACATGAGCATCTATGGGAAATAACAAGGCCGTATTATCATGGTCATTATTGCCGTTTTATCGGCAGTTTCTTGCCAATAAAACGGCAATAATTGTAACACCGGTCTTTGATAATATGCACCTAAGTTTACTGGTCAAAAAAAGAGCAATGAGTCATATTATCCACAAAAGGAGATACATTATCGTTGTTTTTATGGGCAGGAAACTGCTGATAAAGCGGCGATAATGGGCTTGATAATATGCCCTTGTGAATAACCATAGGAGCCCAGGTTAATACCAGAACCTGGGCTGCTATGGGAAGTTACAAGGGCCTATTATCAAGCACATTATCGCTGCTTTATCTACAGTTTCCTGTCGATAAAAGCGGCGATAATGTATCGCCTTTTGTTGATAATATGCTCCTTCATATCTATGATAGTATGTAAAGCTTTCCTTTTTTTTTGGGTGTAGCAGTTGTACTCTCTTCGCATGCTCAGCGTCGTTTCGAAGCCCACGTTTTCTTTTTCTTCAAGTTCAACAAGCAAACCTTTCTTTATATCAGTTAGTTAATCTGTCGCTTTCTTTTCCTGGTTCGTGTGTGTCATCCGCTGCTGTACTTTTGTACAGTATTAATAGTCATATTTTTATATATTTATTTGAAAGGTAGTGCCGAGGCGCCAAACGTTGATTACGTACTTCGTCCATCCCCATCATTGTAGTTTCTCACCGTTGTTTTCATTATATCTGTTAGTTAGAACTCAGTAGTTTTCAATCCTAGTCTTGAATATCTTACTATAGTATTTCAACATTATTTTTATTGTGGGCCGTCATACCCCTCCCCCACAAAATAAAAGAAGTATGTAGTTTTTTTAATTAACTTTTTTTAAACAATAAATATACCGAAACTCAATTATAACTATATTAGAACTGGAAAAATAACTTAAACAATGTTATAAACATATGTGAAATGGATTCCAAAAGGTGTCCGATTGGTAATCTGCAAAAGAAAAAAGAAAATTAGAGTTTAGAAATATGCTGCTAAAGCGGCGATAATGGGCTTGATAATAGGCTGTGGTGAATTCCCATAGCAGTCCAGGTTCTGGTGTTAACCTGGGCTACTATGGGAATTCAGAAGGGCATATTATCAAGCCCATTATCGCCGCTTTAGCTGCAGTTTCCTGCCACTGAAACGGCGATAATTTTATCGCCATTCTTGATACTATGTCCCTGCAAGTTTTGGTAACTCTACGGTTTTACGTGTTCAGTGTGACTCGTACATTCCAGTTCTGTTATAGTGCCGCGTTCAAGTGGTGTCTATATGGAAGTGCCTACTGCGTTACTGACGCCCGTTATGGCGACTTATTTCCAATGCATTCCTATGAAGGCTTTGTACATCTAGGCCTCTGTGCTTACCGCTGTATAAACCTTGCGGGCAAACATTTCAGGCAGTTGGTGTCACAACTTATTCTGAACAATTCTTCTACACGTCTACACGTCCAAGACAGCAGTGTCTAAGTTTAAGAGAGAAAGAGAAATGATGTCACAGAGAGTGAGAGAGAGAAAGAGAGAGAAAACAACATTAAAACTGTGTCGCAGAGACTGGAGTTGAGATTTTTTCTTGAAAAGTCAGACGTAGATTTACTAGCTCTTTGCATTACTTTACCCATGTTAAAAGTGACTCAAAAGTGGCGTAATAAGGTTGTGGATCTGTTTGTCAGACTGTTGTAAGCTATCTGTTGTCACTGCTCAGAGTTAATTATAGATTTAAGAGAGAAGCTGCTGTACACTATGCACTCTGGGCCATAATATCAAGCCTGGGCGACAAAATTATCGCCACTTTGTCGGCAGGAAAGTGTCTCTAAAGTGGCGATAATGGATTTGATAATATGCTCTATGGAATTCCAATCGAAGCTCATGTTAGATGTCCTTCACATCTAACATGAGCTTCGATTGGAATTCTATAGAGCATATTATCAAACCTATTATGGCCACTTTAGCTGCAGTTTGCTGCCGATAAAGTGGCGATAATTTTGTCGCCAAGGCTTGATAATATGGCCCTCTCTCGTTTCACAAATAAAGCTAACACTACAGTTTTACGAGTGCAGTGTACCTGGTACATTTTACTTGTTATAGTGCCGCGTTCAAGTGGTGTCTATATGGAAGTGCCTACTGCGTTACTAACGCCTGATATGCCAAATTATTTCTAATGCATTCCTATGAAGGATTTGTAGATCTAGGCCTCTGTGCTTACCGTTGTATAAACCTTGCTGCCAAACACATAAGGAAGTAGACTTCACAACTTCACTTCCACAATTCTTCTACAAGTCCAAGCAGACAGCAGTGTCTAAGTTTAGGAGAGAAAGAGAAATGATGTCACAGAGAGTGAGAGAGAGAAAGAGAGAGAAAACAACATTAAAACTGTGTCGCAGAGTCTGGAATTGAGATTTTTTATTGAAAAGTTAGACGTAGATTTACTAGCTCCTTGCATCACTTTACCCATGTTAAAAGTGACTCAAAAGGCGCGTAATAAGGTTGTGGATCTGTTTGTCAGACTGTTGTAAGTTATCTGTTGTCACTGCTCAGAGGTAATTATAGATTTTGCAGAGAAGCTGCTGTACACTACGCACTCTGGGCCATAATATGAAGCCTGGGTGACAAAATTATCGCCACTTTATCGGCAGGAAAGTGTTGCTAAAGTGGCGATAATGGGTGTTGTAATATGCTCTATGGAATTTCAATCGAAGCTCATGTTAGATGTCCTTCACATCTAACATCAGCTTCGATTGGAATTCAATAGAGCATATTATCAAACCTATTATGGCCACTTTAGCGGCAGTTTGCTGCCGATAAAGTGGCGATAATTTTGTTGCCAAGGTTTGATAATATGACCCTCTCTCCTTTCATAAATAAAAGTTACACTACAGTTTTACGAGTGCAGTGTACCTGGTACATTTTACTTGTTATAGTGCCACATTCAAGTGGTGTCTATATGGAAGTGCCTACTGCGTTACTAACGCCCGTTATGCCAAATTATTTCTAATGCATTCCTATGAAGGATTTGTAGATCTAGGCCTCTGTGCTTACCGTTGTATAAACCTTGCGGACAAACACTTCAGCCAGTTGGATTAACAACTTAATTTCAACAATTCTTCTACACGTCCAAGCAGACAGCAGTGTCTAAGTTTAAGAGAGAAAGAGTAATGATGTCACAGAGAGTGAGATAGAGAAAGAGAGAGAAAACAACATTAAAACTGTGTCCAAAGTCTGAAGTTGAGATTTTTTCTTGAAAAGTCAGATGTAGATTTACTAGCTCCTTGCATCACTTTACCCATGTTAAAAGTGACTCAAAAGTGTCGTAATAAGGTTGTGGATCTGTTTGTCAGACTGTTGTAAGCTATCTGTTGTCACTGCTCGGAGGTAATTATAGATTTTGCAGAGAAGCTGCTGTACAGTACACACTCTGGGCCCTAATATGAAGCCTGGGCGACAAAATTATCGCCACTTTATCGGCCGGAAAGGTCGCTAAAGTGGCGATAATGCCTTTCTTAATATGCTCTATGGAATTCCAATCGAAGGTCATGTCTGAAGTCCTTCACATGTAACATGTGCTTCGACTGGAATTCCATAGAGCCTATTATCAAACCCATTATGGCCACTTTAGCGGCACTTTCCTGCCGATAAAGTGGCGATAATTTTGTCGCCCAGGCTTGATAATATGGCCCTCTCTCGTTTCACAAATAAAGGTAACATTAGAGTTTTGCGAGTGCAGTGTACCTGGTATATTTCAGTTGTTATAGTGCCGCGTTCAAGTGGTGTCTATATGGAAGTGCCTACTGCGTTACGGACGCTCGTTATGGCGACTTATTTCTAATGCATTGCTATGAAGGCTTTGTAGATCTAGGCTGCTGTGCTTACCTTGTATAAAGAGTGCGGCCACCGTAGTTAACCATTCGACTTGAACTCTGCTTCTATACGTCAAAGTATTTCAATAAGTTGCAGAGAATTCCATTGCTGTTGCTCGTTAGGCTGTGGTTGCTTCTGAACGATGTTTGCTGAAGGAAACAAAAGGACATTTTGATTAGTCATCGTAAACTGAGTTGCGTAACTACTATCAAAAGTGAATTTTAATGTGGGTTCTTAATATTCTGTAGTTAAGACTGTTGCAGCTCCAGCAAACAAAGGAAGATCAATAAGTTAATAGAGGCCTGGGACGGCCTTGTGACGCATAATAAAAAATACTATCATGGACGCCCAATTAATAATAATAGAGGCCTAAGAACGTGGCGTAGTACAGAAATACGACACAGAAATGTATGCACGCATAATTTTTAAGATTAGAGGTGTATAGGACCTCGTGACTTATAAAGAAATATTTAAATTATGTAAGTACAATTTAAAACCAATGAGGGGTAGGAAAGCCATATGAAGGATAAAAAAATAGCATTATGCATATATAATTTACAGTGGAGGCTGATGTTGTGACCTCTTCTCTTACCTTTGCTTCTATTGTCTTTTGTCGTGTCTTGAAAGGCTGCGGTTTCGCTCCGTCTGGGGTGTTTTCGACAGTCTGTCTGTCACCGCAGCAGAGGCAGGCAAAAGAGAGCGTGCTCACGTCAGTGCCCGCATTATATGGGAACCGCGGGGGCTGACCAAACCAAGCCCAGGGCCGTCATTGGTAGTGCTTTTGCGGTCTGCAAGAATGATGGCCCTGGGGGACATGCCATTGGGTAATGTATTGGTTTGCAGGCTAAATGATAGCAAGCATGCTAGGTGGTGGCATGTGGGTAGTGTGGGCAAGCGTGCACCGCGCATGTGCAAGTATGAGTGTGTGCACTAACAATTAACAACAGAGAGAGATGGGGGCAGTGTTATAATGTACGCAGAGGCAGGCCTAGAATCGGATCTGCAATGAGTCAGCACTTCTAATCATTCTCTTTAGCATGCCCTGAGCTCTTATTTGTCACTGAGAGGGTGATCGCACCATAGTTTGTACTGCTTATCATACTCAGGGTGTACCCGCGCATACGGTACGAATATGCTTTTACGTTACGTGTCGCATTAAAGCTTCGGTGTGACGTCATGTACGGCGTTCTGTATGCGAAAGGGGCAATGTTTCGACTTGGTTTAAAACATGTATGTATTTAATGTACATACTAAGGGCAGACATTTGGGATAACTATGAATTTTTTTTAATACTCGTAATAATCATATATTACTTTTAAAAAGAATTACACAAATCGTGGTAGAACATCATGCGTACTCGTATTGAAAGAGCAGCGCAAACGCATCATAAGCGTACGCAATGCCATGTGACTTTAAAAGGAGAGATTTGATTGGTTCATAACTTTTCCTATTGCGACTGTTGAAAGTTCCGTCCCATAATAATTTATTTGACTTTGACTTTCTAAGAAGAAGCATTTGTTCTGAGAATCTTCTCAAATAGAAGGAAGATCACAATAATAAGAGCAATGGAGTCATCTTTCAGTAGTTCTTCAGAGGGAAATTTCATTCCTGAAGAACCTTCAAAGAACAGGAAAGAAGCTCTAATTTGGAAGTTTTTCACTTTTCCAGAAGGTCAAAAAAAGGTTACTGCTCCACAAGTAACCTGTAATATTTGCGAAACAACTCTTTCAAGGGGTGATGCATGTAAAAAATACTCCTTTGGCACAGCAAATAAGGTGCGACACATGAAGAACTTGCACCCCAAGAACTTTGCTCGAGCTGCAAGACGGAGGTTGCACGAGAACCCACCTGCTTCTGCATCAAGCACATCAACTGCGGCAGCAGCATTTTCAGCAAGCAGTCCACACCCACATATTGATTATGACTTTGCTAAAGTTAAAATTCTATGCATTTATTGCGATAAACTTTTGTGTTATGGGGAACAGTCTATAGACTTGATGAAATGCAGGATGCAGGATCATTGCTGTCCTCGACATTAGTTGTCCTTTTTTTTTATTCTTTTGTTCAGTTTGGAATTTGTTGAGAAAACACAAAAAAATACAAAACAAAAAAAACAGTTCTTTTTAGAACTACCTTCACTGGTCAAAGAAAGAACTATATTTCTGTGTTAGTGTGTAAATGATTGTCAGAACGAATGTGTAGTTCATAAATGAATATGTTACTAGTGTATGGAGAATGTGAAATTGCAGAACTATAAGATGCAGAACAGCATAAATCTATAAGGTGTTTATCTATAGTAAACTGTAGTATGTCCGAAGCACTTGAATGTATCATATGTACATAAATATGTTACAAGTCTATGTTTCAATTTGCGCTGTTGGTGAAAGTGCCTGGGTGAATTTGTATGTGTTAGGGGCGGATTTACAATCCCCTTGTGCCTCTTTTACACAGCTGTTGCGTCACTTTTGTGATACAGCGATGGTGTAAAAGATGTTCCTTGGTGTGTGCTATTAACAATGTGACGCATCTGGAGGGTGTATTACATTGTAAAGCGCTGCGCCAGAAGAGGTGTGGCGCCGCGGCTAGGGCGACTGACTCCGTAATCTGGGGCTCACGGTTCGATCCCCGGCGGCAGATTAGCCCAGCACCAGGTGACTCTGGGCAATAGCTTGCTTAATCTTCCCGAAGGCCCGCAGCGCCTAGAGACCCTAACGGGTGATTGTGCGCTTTACAAATGTGGATTATTATTATTATCTTGTGCAGAAGGGGGTGCAGCAAGGCCTCCTAAAAGTGACTGAGTGAAATGTATAAAATGTTATTCAGTGACTTTTGAGCTTATGCTGCGTCAAAACCTTGCATATGCTTGAAGCAGGTGTAAGGATTGATACAGCATTGTGAGCATAGGGCCCCAAGAGAATTGCTGGAGCTGTGTTATACTTGCAACCGACGTCAAGCAATAATTCATCCAAAAATTACTTTGCAATTTAGATTTGTTATTATTTTATAATAAGAATATGAAATATAATCTAAAAAATAAAATAAATATAAATATTTATTTTAAAAATATAAGAAATTAGTATAAAAAGAAAGACATAATAATTAATACATTTATAAATTATCATTTACAAAACCTTCGAAATTCACTGAAAAAACCATAGGTTTCACACACGTTATAGTTAGGAATTAGCATTTAAAAAACCTTGCAAATTCATTGAAAAAAACATAGGTTTCACACACGTTATAGTTAGGAATTAGCATTTAAAAACCCATGCAAATTAATTGAAAAAAACATAGGTTTCACACGTCATAGTTAGCCGAACATTTCTCTCATACAAAACCTTTGAAATTCCTCCGTTATAGTTAGCTCAGCTAACTATAACTTGCGCGCCCGCAATGCACTGCTGATGACATCACATATTACATCACTCATGACATGGTCAGTGACATCACTCATGACATCACTGATGACATTGCAAATGACATCCTTGATGACATCACTGATGACATCATCCTTGTGACACACCTCCTCTTACTGTAATATAACCTTTGATACACACGATCAAAAATAGAAACTAATGATTAGATACGGGCGCTGGTCTGAGAGGGAGGACACGGCCCGGATATGAATGCGCCACCTATGCTGAGGGTAGTTTATACACGGACTCTGCAAACAGAAGGGTATCCACCTTGCACAAGATGCAGGCCATGATCACATTGTATGTTGATGGGATTTATATCGGGAGGAAGTCAGAGAGGCCCGACGATCACCTCATGAACATTGTGAATGGGTCAACGCCGATTTCGATATTCTTTATGTATAAGTAAGTGCTGTATGGGGAGGGGAGGGAGGATGGGCAGGGAGTTGGGAGGTTTTACATATCACACCGAAAAAGGAAAATGGTAATGCTGGTTATATGTTGATGTAGACACTGCTCTACTGTTATGTACTAATGAGCAAATGGTAATAGTTATGCTAGGGTGTCTTTATGCTGTCAATAAAGACATTTTCAACAAAAAAAATCAAAAAAATGGAGATACCAATTCCAGTTAGAACAACCTATTGAGTAATCCCAAAATCTACATACACATCCACTCATTCACCAACAGTTCTATATAGTCACTCATACATGTACTGACTCATCATATGTACTCATACACCTATATATCCTGTTATACACCGACACTCATCTATAGAGTTACTCACACACATACTCACACATGCAAATAAACTATCAAATATCCATTTACTTGCATATACAGCTATACACCCACCACTACCCTAACTTCTACAGAATCGTAGACATACTTACTCTCTTAAACAATCCCTTATAGAAACACATACTTATTTATACAGGAAGTCTTAGAATCTGTCACTCTCCGATATACTCACTTATATACATCAATACTCACATATACTAGTTTAAAACATATGTAGTTACTCATAAAGATACTATTGAGACAGTCATTCACTCACTAACACACCCATACACACACTCATCCACTCATACAGTCCTGCACACATACTGTCTTCAAAACACACACAAACAGTGAATCAGTCATTCATGCATCTGTGCGCTAAGTAATACTCCCCACCGAACCGTACAAACACTCATTTTGGTACTCAAAAAAACAACTAATAACCCATATACAAACTCATGTAGCTACTCACCAACCCATGCAGCCACGTATATACAAAATGAGACACTGATATAGATATTTAAATATTTAAAGATTACTCGCTAGTACACCTATTAACTAAGATATACTTAATAAGTCAGTTATACAATCAATTTTACAAAAAAAACATCAATTTAGACACTTATTTACCCATTTATTCTTCCATCAACCTCTAGATATACATATATTAAAAAAAATATTTTTCAGAAAGACACACATTCACTGGATGATGTCATCAGTGATGTCATCAGGGATGTCATTTGAGATGTCATGAGTGATGTCATGAGTGATGTCACTGCCCATGTCACGAGTGATGTAATATGTGACGTCACCAGCAGTGCATTGCGGGCGCGCAAGTTATAGTTAGCTGAGCTAACTATAACGGAGGAATTTCAAAGGTTTTGTATGAGAGAAATGTTCAGCTAACTATAACGTGTGAAACCCTATGGTTTTTTCAATATATATATATATATATATATATATATATATATATATATATATATATATCAATTCAAACAGGAGTCACCTCATGAGGAAGAGCCACTTAGGTAGGTAAATTATTTCTTTATTTTGCACGAAGGCGAACTTTCCTGCTGCATGCACATTCCTTCATGACAGGAAGCTACCTCCTTTGCAGGCGTCGTTGAATAGCTTTGAATTAGGACGCTGCTTTCCACAGCTGGGCTCCTCCGCGACCGAGGCAGGCCACTTACATCAATTCAAACAGGAGTCACCTCATGAGGAAGAGCCACTTAGGTAGGTAAATTATTTCTTTATTTTGCACGAAGGCTGCAGTCAGGGGGTCAGAGGTGTCATCAGAAATCATGCACGAACCTGCCAGACGCATTTCAAGTCAAGAGGACTTTTCTTCAGTGGCATTGGCTGCAATGAAACACAAAGCCGGTTTGGTGGGACTACTTAAAGTTAATTTTGAGCCGCCCTAGTGGGTGTGGGCACCTCTTGGGCCTTCTGGTCTCTGTAGTCTCACCCTAATATTCTCCAGTGAGTCCGTTTTTGTTTCCCATGATCGATTGAAATAAAACCACAGTGGGGTGATGAGCATCTTCGAACTCTCCTGTTCGGTCGCCAGTAGGTAGTTATAGTTAGGATTATTTTCAATGCAAAATCTCAACATTCTATTGTGAATAACTTTGGCGCCGGTTGAGGAATCTGCCTGAAAATTTCCTCAAATGTGCCTCGCGGCTCTCCGGTCCTTCGCTTAAGGTTTGGGGGGGATTCGTCAAGGGGGGGCCGAGATAAAAGGGGGTCCCAAAACGTGTTTTCCTCATGTTAATTTCCATAGGGCGGTCGACCTCACTTTTAGCCCGAACGGCTGAATGGATTTCCACCAAAGTTGGCAAAATTGTAGGGACTGGTAGCCCGATGTGCCTTTGCTATGTCTCAAGATATGTGCTCCAGTGTTTTTTGAGTAATTTAGGTTAAAAAAAAATATATATATCTATAGCCGCGCCCCGGTACACGCACCGGGGAGCGCTCCGGGCGCGCAACGCGACTTGCGCACGGAAAGCTGATTGGCTCTCGGGTGTCTGTAAACATACGAAACAGTCCGGAGCGGCCGCCATCTTGTGTCTCGGTAGGATCGAGACACAAGTGGTGGCAAAATCAAAGGGGGAAATGGCCATGAGGGGGCAGAGTAGACCCCCCCTGACCCTCTAGGTTTGATGTGGGGGCCATAAAATTGCCCCGCGGGGCAAAATTATTATTATTTTTTTCGATTTTCACGGGGGGAGCGCCCGGTACGTGCACCGGGGAGCGTACCATGGGGAAAATCCAGTTCATTCACTGAGTCACTTCTACGACCCTTTCTTGCGTCAATACGCCCCTTTTGCATACATTACAACTGACTAGGTATAATGTGGCGCAGGGGTTTACAAAGTGACGCATCTACCTAGATGCGTCACTTTGTAAATATGACTCAATAAGGTGCATGTTTTACGCTGCTGATGCGTCACAAAAAGTGACGTACCGGTGGCGTAAAAGTGACGTATGGCCTCATAAATGAGGCCTTCAGTCTTCTACTCATGCGTCATATTTAATATATGACGCATTATGTCGCAAGTACTTACAGATACGTCAGTATTTCAGACGTATCTGTAAGCGCAAAAGTGATGCATTGCTGGAGTGTGTCACAAAAAGGATGCAACTCCAGCAATGCATCCTTTCACATGGGGCCAGGCCCATGTGAAAGGGCCTGCATCAGTCTTACGCCTGCTGGGAAACAGGCGCAAGATTTGGACGCAACAGCGTCATAAAAGTGACGCAGTGATATCTCATAGATTTCACCGCGTCACTTTTACGACCCTTTCTGCGTCAATACGTCCCTTTTGCATACATTACACCTGACATAGGTATAATGTGGCGCAGGGGTTTACAAAGTGACGCATCTACCTAGATGCGTCACTTTGTAAATATGACTGAATAAGGTGCATTTTTTACAGCACTGGTGCGTCACAAAAAGTGACGCACCGGTGGCGTAAAAGTGACGCATGGCCTCATAAATGAGGCCTTCAGTCTTCTAGTCATGCGTCATATTAAATATATGACGTATTATGTCGCAAGTACCTACAGATACGTCAGTATTTCAGACGTATCTGTAAGCGCAAAAGTGATGCATTGCTGGAGTGTGTCACAAAAATGATGCAACTCCAGCAATGCATACTTTCACATGGGGCCAGGCCCATGTGAAAGGGCCTGCATCAGTCTTACGCCTGTTGTGAAACAGGCGCAAGATTTGGACGCAACAGTGTCATAAAAGTGACGCAGTGATATCTCATAGATTTCACTGCGTCACCTCTACGACCATTTCTTGCGTCAATACATCCCTTTTGCATACATTACACCTGATGTAGGTATAATGTGGCGCAGGGGTTTACAAAGTGACGCATCTACCTAGATGCGTCACTTTGTAAATATGACTGAATAAGGTGCATTTTTTACAGCACTGGTGCGTCACAAAAAGTGACGCACCGGTGGCATAAAAGTGACGCATGGCCTCATAAATGAGGCCTTCAGTCTTCTAGTCATGCGTCATATTAAATATATGACGTATTATGTCGCAAGTACTTACAGAATATATATATGCAAAATAACACTCCCAGGCACAATACTGGCACAATGTAAGTGGCAAACAATAATAAACAACTAGGTCAAATTAAGAAAATAAATTTTAATGCAACATGATAAGAAGAAGTGATTAAATTCATCGGTCCTTTGATAAGACTCAATAAAATAACATTGTATCAATACATATGATTTCACTTTAAAAAAGAATATATCTAAAAAATGGTCGGTTTCCTGTCGACGCGTTTCGACACCAAGACTGTGTCTTCATCAGGACTTTACCATCGTGATACTGTGAAAGAGATTATAGGAATATTTTACTAATAAATCTTTACATATTTTCACAGGTCTACAAAAATTAATTGACATTTGCCTTAAATTATTAACATTTGCCACAAACTTTCTTTTACCAGTTGATACAGTACTTATGATATACCGCTTCATATTCAGTTATAGAACCTAATATCAGAAAACCTATGTAATTTTATTTGCATAATATGGTTCACAAATATATTTATTCAAGGGTTAGGGACATTTTTAGAAAGTTAGAAAAACATGTGATATGTTTTTTGCCAATACAAAAGGAAGTTGACATTCCCTATATAATGCTATCAGAATTCAGCCAATTGATATAGAGGTTGTTGATACAAGGAAAAAATAATAGCATTGCCTACATAGCGTTAGGAACATAGACTAGCATTTATCTGACATATACTAACCCATTTTCTATTTTCAGTATTTTAAGAAAGACATTTCATTAAAAAATGTAGGGGTTCTAGGTAAGGCCAAGAAACCTACAAGAAAAACGAATAAGAAAGGAGGATATTGTAGAAAAGACAAAAGCGATAAAAAGATAAGATAAAGAGAGATAGACATATGCTGCTTTAAAATATTATAGACTTCCTACCATAATTTGAATCTCAAATTCCTAATACCCCTCACTATTTACAGCATTAAAAACAAGTTGGTACCTGTTTGATTTAAATCCGTTTAGACGCTCAAATTCCCTGCCAAATTAACGCTGCTGACTGTCTTGTAGTTTGATGAACCAATCTAAGTTCACACGTTCAACTCTCTGTAATTAAGATAATGGCACCATTTAGTTATTTCTACATCTAAAACACAGAAAGCGCTGCACATTTGCCCAGGAGCAAGTTAGTTTTCTCATATTTCTCACCTTATCTTTATTATTGTAGACCGTCCATTTCTCGTCGTACTTTTTATTAAACAGACGGAAGGCGGTTATATTGGATTGGACTTAGTCGCATTCGGTTCTAGAATGAGTCCTGTTTATAAAAATAAACGATAAGCATTTGAGGTTTAATCATAAACACCGCCTCAAATTTCGTTTTAATTTGGCTATTTCTTACCTGGAACGCATAACTGTTGTTTTATATAGCCCCAGCACAGATGCGTAGCAAAGGTTAAGATATTTAGGTAATGCCGTGGGCCAATGTTGACAGCTTGCACGAGTAATTCAGAATGCGTACACCTTATGTCTATTTAAAGAAGTGGAAAATGAAATTTCATATCTTAATGTTTGCACTCCTTCGTCTTGTTATGTGAGGAACAAACGTTGCATTTTCTTACCGGTAAAAGGACAAAGGCGTGCCGGCTTAACTTATCATTTCTAATGCCGTGCACACGGTGTACAGACCGCGTGATTCATGCGTCTGTTTCTAGTTGCTTGCAAACAATATCCAGACCGCGTGTTTCGTGCTTCTGTTATTTAAAAAAGAGAAAAACGCGAAAGGACCACGTAAATCTCTACACACATTCCATTAGTCCGATTTTAGTGTAGAAAAAAGGGGGGGGGGGCGCAACATTCTATCACCGATAAAAGGAGATTCAGACAGCGTGTCTTGTTCTGCATGTAGGTTTTCAGGGTGAGTAACACAGAGTAGCTGTTGTCGGCTCTTTATATAAGAACCATTTTCATTGGGTGCCAAGATTTTTCGGTTTCTTAAAGGAGAAAAACCCAATTTCAATAGTGTGCCTATTGAGGGTAGTTTTGAAGATTTCTTAAAGGGGAAAAGTCCTAATTTCAGATCTTTACCTATTTAGTTGTTGTATATAAATGTTAATTTACATACATTTTATACATTTGGGAATTAAAGAATTATATTATATTCATTTTAACAGACTGAAGAAACAGGTTCTTACTATGAAACCTATTATAGGACATCATTTAGAAGGGTACAGAATTACATTTGATTAATATTTGAGTTCTATTTAATGTTACAGAATTGCATTTTCCCACGGTAATTCATTATTTAAACCATGGGAAAATGTCTTAAGAGTAAAGATCTAAAAGGCTTCCCTCTTTTTCCGTATCTTTTCTCCTCCCTTAGCATTTGGAGTTTGGATCTTTTCCAGTATACGCCATCTAAGATCAGATGAAGCATGTTGGAATTCCAAAAAATGGCTGACTAGTGGAGCTGCTAATTTCCGTGTTTTAATCGCAGATCTGTGTTCTGTTAAACAAGTTTTTATTGCTCGTGAAGTTTCACCTACATATCCCAAATTACATGGGCATAGAATTAGATAGACTATGTTGCAGGTATTGCATGTCCCAAGGTCATTGGCTTGGATTTCATAATCATTAAATTTAAAGGTTTCCCCTGGTATAATACCATCACATGACTGGCATGACCCACATCTTGAGGTACCTTTTACAGGATTTGCTCCATGTATGGATTTTTGGATAAATGCAGGCTTAGTGGTTATTCCAGTATATCTTGATCTTACCACTAGATCTTTCAAGTTCTTATTTCGCCGATGCGCAAACATCGGCTTCTTGAGTTTAGTTTTAGTTGGTTCTATGTTTAATAAATGCCAGTTTGCATTTATTATTTATCTAATTGTGGCATTTAGTGTAGAGTGCTTTGTAACACAGACCAATTTTGGTTCCTGGATCTCTTTCTTCGATCTTAAAAAGGCATCTCGATCATAGTATCGTGCCCTTTTGTACGCCTCACGTACAAGGCGATGCGGGTATCCTCTTTCAAGGAATTTTTGCTTCATTTTTATGGATTGTGTATCATAGTCCTTAATGTTGGTACAATTTCTCCTCACCCTGAGAAATTGTGAAAAGGGGATACCGTCTTTTTGGTTCCTCGGGTGATAACTTGAAAAATGGAGAAGTGTATTCCTGGCTGTGGGTTTAGAATATAGGTCTACTTCTAATTTATTAGATTGATTTCTGATGTATATGTCCAAAAATTCTACCTGGGTAGAGCTAATATGGGCAGTGAATCGCAAATTTTCATCTGCAAGGTTAATCCATTCCAAAAATTCGCCCAGAGTCTGTTCCCCATTGGTCCAGATGAAGAAAATGTCAGCAATAAACCTACACCAATGGGAAACAGACTCAAAGAATGGGGCCATCTCATTTTGGATGTGGTGAGATTTGAACAGGGCCATATATATATTAGCTATAGAAGGAGCCATGGCTGCCCCCATGCTCACGCCTTTCCTTTGTTTGTACATTTGGTCCCCGAATTGAAAAACATTTTCCTGTAGTACTATTGAAAGACATTCAATAATGAAATGTTTGTTGCATGGTATTTTATGCAAATCAATAAACCACATTGTGGCCTCTAATGCACCTTTCTGTGGGATGTTACTATATAAAGCTTCAACATCCAAAGTGACCAATAGGTCACTGCCTTCATTGAATGGTAGATGTTCAACTTTGGAAATCATTTCCCCAGTATCCTTAATGTACGAGGGGGTCAAAGGGATGTAAGGTCTAAGAATGTTGTCTATATATTTAGATAGAGCTTCTGTGGGGGTGCCAATAGTGGATACAATGGGGCGATATGGTGGATCTTGTTGATTTTTATGCATTTTTGGCAGCCCATAAATGCATGCTATTTTTCCTTGCGATTTATTTAGAAAATCATATTCCTTTTGATTATTATCTTTCTGTCCAAGGCTTTTCTTGTAGTTTGTTGAATATTTTTAAAAACCCTGTCTGTAGGGATGTTAGTGACTTTTTCATAGAAAAGAGGGTCATTTAACATACTTAACATATTTGCTTCGTATGTATTTGAATCAATGAGGACAATGCCACCTCCTTTGTCTCTGCTCTTTATTACAATAGATTTATTGTTTTTTAAGTTGTTCAAAGAGTTATATTCTTCTTTAGAGATATTGTATCTGGGCTTGGGCACATACCTAAGTGATTGTTCTAATTTTGTTAGAACAACTTTTTCAACACCGCCATTTCAGGGCCAAGTTGGTCTAATGATGGGGTAAATGTAGAAGGTAATGACACGATATTATTAGTTCTGCTATCCTGATCTATATCTACTCTATCCAAAAAGAACTTTTGTAATCTTATTTTCCTAAAAAAGGAATGTCTTGGTGGAGTTCAAATATGTTCACATTGGCATGTGGAACAAAGGTTAGGCCTTTCGTAAGCAAAGATATGTCTGATGGTTCTAAATTGTGTTTTGAAAGGTTGAATATGGGTACTACATCCATTGCCTTTGGTATTGTCTGCTTCGAGTTTCCAAGTAATGTTGGGGTTCCATGGGATGTTGATACGTTTGATGGTGACCTCGGGAGGGAGGTTGGAATCTCACTCTCTGCCTCCCCCGTTTTGCTCCTCGATATCCTAAAAAAGGCTGACGTGTATTTCTACGTCCATTTTGGGGATTATAGTGACCATCTGCTTGATAATTAGAATCACTATCAGAGTCAGGATCGGAGGAGTCTGAAAAATTATTTATTCTTTGCTGGTTGTGAGCCACCTCTCCTTGCTGATAATCTGTTTTATAAAAACTATCTCCTAAGTAAGGATAGGTACGTTCTAAAGTATAGAGCCTTTTATCCTTTGCAAATTTTTCTTGTTTTCTTTTTGTAAGATATTCCGCAAAAGATAAAATATCTTTGTTTAAAGCTTCAAGTTGTTTATCCGCTTCAGCTATTATGGTAGAAGTTTTTATTTTATTTTCTAGCTCCTCTATCTCCTTTTTTATGTCTGAGGCTAACTCTTTGGATGTTGCTACAATCAAAATCATCAGGTCCCTGGAGCACCTACTAGCTATCGTACTCCATTTGTGTAAAAATGCTTTTATATCTACAAACAACCCCGGGATATTCCTGATTCTTAATCCTAGGGGGATGATGCCAGCTTTCAGATAGTTGAGCATAAACTCACCATGAGCCTCTATCCTTATTAATTTCTTTTTTAGGTTAGACAGTTTCCCTACATCACTATTATTCTGTGGCTTGGACATGAAGCCGGAGCTTGATGGAACAGAGGTGCCTACTAATGTAGCAAAATCCTCGTCCGAAAAACCAAATGTCTCCATTTGGGCCATTTTAAGATTTAGAATGTAGAGGATATTTAACACAAGATAATGAAAGGGAGTGGTAAGGAAAGGCAAGATATATTCATACAGAACTTTACAAAGAAGAAAAGCAAAAACCTTTTTTACACATAGGTAAAAAGGAAAACAGCGGTAATTAAATATAAACAAAGAACGGTCCCACACGGATTAACCGTGGGTATCACTATGTTTGAAAACAAGGACCCCCTGATATGGATAAAAATCCTGGGACAGGGTAGACAATATATGCAAAATATCACTCCCAGGCACATAAGCAAAATACTGGCACAATGTAAGTGGCAAACAATAATTAACAACTAGGTCAAATTAAGAAAATACATTTTAATGCAACATGATAAGAAAAAGTGATAAAATTCATCGGTCCTTTGATAAGACTCAATAAAATAACATTGTATCAATACATATGATTTCACTTTAAAAAAGAATATATCTAAAAAATGGTCGGTTTCCTGTCGACGCGTTTCGACACCAAGACTGTGTCTTCATCAGGACTTTACCATCGTGATACTGTGAAAGAGATTATAGGAATATTTTACTAATAAATCTTTACATATTTTCACAGGTCTACAAAAATTAATTGACGTTTGCCTTAAATTATTAACATTTGCCACAAACTTTCTTTTACCAGTTGATACAGTACTTATGATATACCGCTTCATATTCAGTTATAGAACCTAATATCAGAAAACCTATGTAATTTTATTTGCATATGATTGTTCACAAATATATTTATTCAAGGGTTAGAGACATTTTTAGAAAGTTAGAAAAACATGTGATATGTTTTTTGCCAATACAAAAGGAAGTTGAATTCAGCCAATTGATATAGAGGTTGTTGATACAAGGAAAAAATAATAGCATTGCCTACATAGCGTTAGGAACATAGACTAGCATTTATCTGTCTTATATGCTTACATAATACTTGACATATACTAACCCATTTTCTATTTTCAGTATTTTAAGAAAGACATTTCATTAAAAAATGTAGGGGTTCTAGGTAAGGCCAAGAAAACTACAAGAAAAACGAATAAGAAAGGAGGATATTGTAGAAAAGACAAAAGTGATAAAAAGATAAGATAAAGAGAGATAGACATATGCTGCTTTAAAATATTATAGACTTCCTACCATAATTTGAATCTCAAATTCCTAATACCCCTCACTATTTACAGCATTAAAAACAAGTTGGTACCTGTTTGATTTAAATCCGTTTAGACGCTCAAATTCCCTGCCTAATTAACGCTGCTGACTGTCTTGTAGTTTGATGAACCAATCTAATTTCACATGTTCAACTCTCTGTAATTAAGATAATGGCACCATTTAGTTATTTCTACATCTAAAACACAGAAAGTGCTGCACATTTGCCCAGGAGCAAGTCATTTTTCTCATATTTCTCACCTTATCTTTATTATTGTAGACCGTCAAAGTCAAAGTCAAAGTCAAATTTTTTTTATTTGTTTTGGTACTCTACTGAGGACCACAAAAAAAATTTTAAAAACATTTTACATAGATAAATCACAAGAATTAATATAATGTTAGAAAAGACTTTAGAAATTTGTAAAAATTATAACAGACCCATTCATTAGGAGGTTGTTTACACACTAGTCTCAGATTTTTTACTGTAGTAATTCTACATTTGAAATATATCGGGTCAAGATATCTTGACCGTGCTGTGACTATATTTGGATGAGGACATACAAATAAAATGTGCTCAATGTTCTGATCACCTCCTTGACAGAATTTACATATCGGAGATCCATCTAGTAACCATCTAGAGGTAAAGGTTAACACGGGTAAAATTCCTAAACGCAACATTGTTATTGCCCTTCTTGCACCGTGCGTAAGGGAAAACCCTATATATGGCTGTACTTGCTTGTATTCCAATGTCTCAGCATAAAGTTTATAAGAGGGTAACTTACTACAATGTGCAAAGTCAAGGTCGAAGCTCAATCTAGGTGTAAAGCATTTTAGAAAGAGTTTCAATTGGGAGGTAGACCAGGTGAGCAAAATATCTTTAGTGAGTTTAGCGATTTCAAATGCTGCTGTCATATTCCTATAAAAGTTGAGCTTTGATGCATCTGATGAAAAGGTCTCGATTTTTAATAGGGAACGCAATGTTCCTTCCTTAACATGCAAGATGTTATAAGCCCATCTGATGCCATTGGCGACAGCTGTAGCGTAAGAACTTGTTATTGAAAATTCTAGTCTTAGTGCTTGAACAGGTGTTGATTTTGAAACCTTTAAAAAAAAATTCAAAATTTTCCCTTCGTTTAAATCCATATAAGTCCATTGCTTTATTGGTATATGCTCAGTAGCATAAGATAAAACCGGAGGAATTTTTGCTCTATACACTTTTAACAATGAAGAGAAGTGTCTATTTCCTGTGGCAGAGTACAGTCTAGAAAGAGCCCCGGCATGTATTTCTGATTTTCTCTTTAAGTTATTTATCTGTTTTATATTTTGTAGGTTCTTTGAGAAAATTCTGCCAAGATAGGTATATACGTCAACTCCTTCTATTTTTACCCCGCCAAGGTTCCAACAGTATTTAACACTTTTTTTCCTTCCAGTAAATGCTACCACTTTGGTTTTTGTTAAGTTTGGAATTAAATAGTGGTCCTTTGAATATTCATTTAGAGTATCCAGGAGCATTTGTAAACCAAAGGGGGTTAGGTCCAACATAACAAT
This sequence comes from Lissotriton vulgaris, assembly GCF_964263255.1. Lineage (NCBI taxonomy): Eukaryota > Metazoa > Chordata > Amphibia > Caudata > Salamandridae > Lissotriton > Lissotriton vulgaris. The sequence continues at coordinate 32,607 of NW_028244752.1, read as the reverse complement.
GTCATCTGCATAGAGCAGAGCGTGTACTCTATGTGAGGCAACCTTAGGAGGCAGACTAGAGCATTGTTGCAGATGGTAAGGTAGATCACTAAGGTATAGTGAAAATAATATCGGTGCTAAAAGGCACCCTTGTTTAAGCCCGTTAGCCGTTCCGATTGATTTGGTTAAACCCTTTTCACTCCCCATTTGCACCTGTGACCAAGTATTAGTATGGAGATTAATTATGATCTGCAGCAAGTATTCCGGAATTCCCAATCTCCTTAGCTTTTTCCACAGTGTAGGTCTATCTACACGATCGAAAGCTGTAGAATAGTCAATAAACGCCGCATACACTGGCTGTGAATTTCGTACGATGTATTTATCTAATATAGTCTGGAGAATTGAAATATTATCAATAACAGAATGGTTTGGTCAAAATCCTGCTTTGTACATAGGTATTAAACCCTGCGAAAAGGCCCATTCTTTTAGTCTATCCAGAACCTCGGCGGCGAAGATTTTCCCTGTGGCGTCCATCAACGCTATTTGGCTGTAATTGCCGGCAATAGTTTTGCTCCCCTTTTTATAGATGGGAATTATGATACTCCCCTGCCACGACTTTGGTATTCTCCCAGTTTTGAAGATATAATTAAAAAGAGGTAGTAACATCTGACTCCACTCTTTAGGATCTCTTTGCAGGACCTTGATGGGTATTTGATCCGGACCTGACGCGGCGGTACTTCTTGCTTGTCTGATGTGCATTTCTATGGAAAATGCTGTAGTATTTTCTGTCAAAGTAGTATTATTTTCCATAATAATTTTGTCAGTAACTTTTCCGTCTGATTTGATCGAATTAACCTTGTAAAGGTCGCTCAGATAATTTTCCCATTCCTGCGGTGGGACTGGTATGGCATGTAATTTCTTCTTTGTTCCTGTCATTTTGGCAATTAAGGACCAATATTTTCGTTGATTATACTTTTTAGCAGCAATTTGGAGATCTACCCAAATATTGTCTTGCGACATTCTCTTATGGCTGTGCTTCTCTCTTCTCACTTGATTTTTTAGTTTGTTAATTTCTTGCTGAATCAAAGGAGAAAATTTTAAGTATTGTCCTCGGATAAGTTTGTTCAGTATTTTAGTAGTCGCAGTTATCCTGGATATATTTTTGTTGTGCTTCTTGATATTCCTATTTATATCTTGTCTTAACCTATCAGAGAGAGCGTCCTTGAGTTTATTAATGATACATTCGAAGTTTATTATTAGATCGCCAGAGTAATTGCTAGTTAGTAGTTCACTATATATGATCATATCGGTGATATTATCCAGAATTGCTGAGTTCCAGAATATCCGCCTCTGAATGTTGTTAATTTCAACAGTACTTTTATGGAACATAATTTGGTTTGTCCGGGAAAGATTAACCAGCCAACAAGTGTTTAAGTTTAAGAGAGCGTGGTCACTTTCATCTGAAAAGATGAGACTCAAATGTGAAACTGTTTCCACTAGCTCCATGCCACAGATTATATAGTCTATAATTGAAAAGGATCCGTTTCCTCGCCTTGTATATGACGCCGGTATGTCTCCTTCGACATTGCCATTTAGAATTGTCCGGTTGAGGTTTGGCAAACTTGCTAATAACAGTTTTCCTCTCTTGTCCGAAGCTTTTCCTTTGGGAAATATTGGAATGGAGAAGTCCAGTGATTCTTCTTCATAAAGATTTGCCCATTTTTTAATATCGACATTCGAAATTTTTCCGTTCAGGTCACCCATGATTAGGTAGGACATATTTGCACGATCTTCAATTATCTGAGCGATTGCTTCCATGGTATCCACAAAGATGACATCCTGATTGGTACCGGGAGGGGCGTACATATGAAAGAGTAAAAAAAGCCTTTTTTCGGTCTAGATTATGGGTTTTCAGCGAGACCTTAATGCACTGAAAATTTTCCGAATTAGACTCAACTACTTCTTGGTCCCATAAGTACTCCTCGCTCAACAAAATTGCCAATCCACCTTTGTCATGGCCCCGGTTTATAGCTTTAGCAGAATATCATAGACGTAGTATCCCTTCTGATGGAAGATTTTGTTGCCCAGGTTTCCTGCAAAGCCAGGATATCCGGTTGATTTTTAATAGCTTCAATCATTTTATTATTTGTTTTTCCAGCCATGTTCCATGAAGTGATCTCCAAACCATTGTTAAACAGTAGGTTGTTGGTGGTGATGTGATTTGTTACTGTTTAATATCTCCGAGACCCAGGCCCAAGATTGTATTGATTTTTTGTCCTCTGTTACTTCTAGGTCTTGATTCCAGACTTTTCTTTCGCCTTTGTTCACATGAATTTTCAAAGTATCTTTTCTTGTGCGAGTTGATCCTGGAACATCTATGATGGGATTATTTTTGTAACAATTCTCATTTGGCGTATTCAAGTTTGAGCCAAAGAGGCCAGTGATCCTTTTCTTGAATTTATTTTCATTTAGAACAGATCTTTCGAAAACGTCGTAGCCACATTTGTGTAATATTTCTTTTTCTTTTAGTATAATCCCTGGGAGTACCGATGACCAGAATGATACCTCCACTATTTTACAATTTTCTTTTATGGGGAAGGTCACCAGATCTATTTCTTTGCTGGTTAGAGATTGTAAAGGATGTATTTGCTGTAAAAGATTAATTATCCTTCCTCGATTTAGTGGCATATTATCGATTGGAAAGAGCTCTTCAAATTGTAAATGGTTAGTCGGGGTTTGTTCTCCACCTAAGGGTATCTTGTTATCTCTTTCGCTTAATCCCTTGTTTGTCTGTCCTGTTCTTTCAATAAATATTGCTGGTATAAATTCGTTCGCTTTTTGATTCAATAGCTTTACTGATTGTGTATTTTTTCTGTCGCTAGTTGCCTCTACTATGGGTGTATTTGATATTATATTGTCAGCTTGTCCCTCTTGATTTTTTTGAGGAGTGATTATATTTTTGAATTTAAGCTTACGAGTTTTGTTTTTATTGATTCTTCTTAGCGGTTTCCTTTTCCTACTTTTTCTCTTTTCTTCTGGATTAATTTTTATTTGGTGTAACTTATCACCACCTTCATCGTCAGGAGTAAGTTTGGAAGAGTTTCCTGATTCTTCCTCGTCAAGCCCAGTCTTTTGCGAATTTGTTTTATTAGGAACCGCAAAAATGGGATACTGTTTGACAGTGAGTAGGGTTCTTCTCTAAATAGTTTTTTCAAAGAATATATTTTGGCATCCTTAAGATTTTTCTGGATTTTCTTGTTTGGTTTTTCTAGTATTATTACTTCAGATGTTTGGGTACTAATGTCACATTTTATTTGAGACTCAGTACTTTTGATGAAGTTTGGGGAATTATTGTTGTTAACCTGCTTCGCATCGTATGTTTGTTGTTTGTTAGTAGCATCTGCGGGTTCTTTTTTCCTTTTTTCTTCTACGAGAAATTTCAATATGCCAATTAGCACATCTAACGTTTGATCAGAGTTTTCAAGGATGTGACCTAAAAATGAAAGGACCGATTCTAATATTTCTTGAAGAGAATAAAGAGCCTTTGACATTGGTGTTACAGTGTTTGTTGAATTGATGTTTTTAAGAAAAAATGGATCCAGAGAAGAATCAAAATCTGGATCATGTTCTAATGGTTTTTCCTAGGACCTGGTAAATGACTTACTAGATTTGACTGTAGTTCTAAGATATTTTCCATCGACTTCGTATCATTTCCATAAGGATCCTCAATACAAGAAGGGCTACCTAATCGTTTTATAGGTGTTAAAGATGTTAAATGTATATGGCCGAGATACCCGCCACCCCCTCTCAACACAATCCCCAAAAGGAGGGAAACCGGAAACAGTTCTTGAAGTTTTTGGAAGTGGGATGGAGTGACCATCCCGGCCGTATTTATTAAAACAAAATTAAAACATTAAACGTTTCATGTTATGTACAATTTCATTACCATATTGCGATGTTTGGCTAACCTTAACAGATTCTCTAATACAGAGGTTCTCCTAGCCGAACTAGCATCCTACGAAACATTTCTTGACATATTGAAATTGTACAACCTAACGTTTAAGGGCCAACGGCAAGGTCATAACCGGTGTCAAGATCCCTAACCAGACTTACCCCTCCCACTTGGGCTGGGCGACAGCACGGAGGCGTACCTCAAGTGCAACTATTACCAATTTCCCTTGACTTGACGGGGGCACCTAAAGACTCGACGCCAGTTAAAGGTCGTTCGAATACTCGTGTGAGGTATCTAGAAGGTACCGTAGACCTTATCCCAACCCCACACAACTTACCGCATCTGCCGTCGCAGATGTCACTGGCCCCGGGAAATTCCCCAGGAGGGGGCTGTAACCCCTCCTACAAAGGAAGGGGCCTTGACCGCCTTTCCTTTACTTCCGGCGACCCATCCTTAGAAGGGACCGCCTCCCCATTGAGGGGCCAATGGCCACCTCTCCCGAGCGCTCCCATCCGTGTTGGGTGACGCCCACTCATAGGGATCTACTAATTAGTGCTCACCGATCATGACCTTACCGCCTACCAAAATAAATACGACAGTGCAAATTAACCTACGAATACATTGGCCACTATGACCGAAAGAGCATGCATTCAAAATTCAACACTAAACTGAATATCTTTAATGGCAAACATACTCAAAACGACCATTCTTTATTAACTCAACATCAACATGGCACTACAACCTGTATACGAAAACCGAAGCAAAATTAATCAACTTTATTATACACAACTGGCTGTCTTCAGGGGCTGGTGGGTGGGTCAAAATTGGCTCTTCGTTCTGTCCCGAGCTCACGTGCAGCGAGGAGGTGCAGCTTCAGAGCACAAGAACAAGAGGATGTCTTCTGGTCTTGCGTCCCTTTTTATCCGTCTTCAGGGCGGGCGTATACCCGCCCCTGCCTGCCCCGAGGGCGTGGCTGGCTGCGTCGGTGTCTAGGCCAGCCCACTCTAGGGCGGGAACGAGCGCGCCCCAGCTACGCCGCTTCGGGCATACCAGCTGAGGCGCGCCTCCCGCCCAAAAATGGCTTCCCGGGGGGATCGAGGCACTCGGCCATGCGTTCGGGGGGACCGAGTTGGTCGCCCCTTTCCATATGGCCGAGATACCCGCCACCCCCTCTCAACACAATCCCCAAAAGGAGGGAAACCGGAAACAGTTCTTGAAGTTTTTGGAAGTGGGATGGAGTGACCATCCCGGCCGTATTTATTAAAACAAAATTAAAACATTAAACGTTTCATGTTATGTACAATTTCATTACCATATTGCGATGTTTGGCTAACCTTAACAGATTCTCTAATACAGAGGTTCTCCTAGCCGAACTAGCATCCTACAAAACATTTCTTGACATATTGAAATTGTACAACCTAACGTTTAAGGGCCAACGGCAAGGTCATAACCGGTGTCAAGATCCCTAACCAGACTTACCCCTCCCACTTGGGCTGGGCGACAGCACGGAGGCGTACCTCAAGTGCAACTATTACCAATTTCCCTTGACTTGACGGGGGCACCTAAAGACTCGACGCCAGTTAAAGGTCGTTCGAATACTCGTGTGAGGTATCTAGAAGGTACCGTAGACCTTATCCCAACCCCACACAACTTACCGCATCTGCCGTCGCAGATGTCACTGGCCCCGGGAAATTCCCCAGGAGGGGGCTGTAACCCCTCCTACAAAGGAAGGGGCCTTGACCGCCTTTCCTTTACTTCCGGCGACCCATCCTTAGAAGGGACCGCCTCCCCATTGAGGGGCCAATGGCCACCTCTCCCGAGCGCTCCCATCCGTGTTGGGTGACGCCCACTCATAGGGATCTACTAATTAGTGCTCACCGATCATGACCTTACCGCCACAGGCCCGGATAGTTGACCGGCTATCCGGGCCCCCCACAAAACTCCTAGCTAAAGGTCATGTTCCAACGTTTTTAACCATGCTAAGAAGTCTCCTATGAGTAACTCATTTCCTACCCGAGACAAATGCACACCATCCCCCAGATACATGCTGTCATCATTAATACAACCGTGCGAGATAGAATGCAATGTCCTGGAACGAAACAACCCACTCACTTTGTTATTAAGTTTTCTAACAGAATGGTTCAAAGCAGGGATCGAAATAGCCCCCCGCCACACTTTTCGTGGGATCATATGAGACCACGCAATTATGCACCCCGGAACTTTCCTCGCCAACCAACTTACAGTGGAAAGCATTGCCTCCAGGAGAAGTCGTCTACCGGTGGTGACCAAATCATTGCCCCCTAAATGTACTATGACTATAGACGGCGGTGACCTCGTCCGCCCTAACAAACCCTCAAAGAATGCCTGAAACTGGTCAATACAGAGACCGCCCCTTCCGTAGAAGGACATTCTGTACCCGTATTCCCCAGCTACGTGAATCATGTCACCTGCTTCGAATACGTCTGCGGCACGCCTCACGTATGAGTGGCCCACGACCCACACCTCCTTTCTCACAGCCGGTGATGTCTGACCGCTGGCCTGGTGTTGGGTCGACTGCATAGTCCGCCCCGCCTCGAAGGCTTGCGTAACTGAAAACCAAACAAAAGACAAGAAGCGTGAGTACATTATTACAGCTTCACAACATGTGCAACCGCACATACCTCTTATAACAATTGGAGGACCAACGCCCCACTCGTTTTACTTGTTCCACATTAAGACCCCTGGCTGTAGCTTCAGTGGCAGCCCCTATCCGAAAGGAATGGGTCCCAAACTCACCCGGGTCCAAGCCCGCTGCGGTAATTGACATCGCGAGCACCCGCTGAAACTGAAACTTCGTCAGTGGGGTGGCGTCCGCGTGTCTCAACAATGTCCCCCCCCATGATGCCACCCTTCGTGCTAGGTAATCTTCTAAACACTTCACCGGACACATGGAAGACCCTGGGATCCTGCGAATGACTATGCAGTCTCCCACCCCACTTTGATCGGTTTTTGACTTGACAAAGGATACAGTCATCGTCTCACCCCTGATCTGAACGTGTTCCCGGCACAAACCCCCCACCACATCCCGCTTGCTCCTTGCTACCAGCTCACTTATCCTCATTGCCCCGTGAAATGCAAGCGTAAAAGCAGCTCGGAACAAACAGGCCTCGAACTGAGACGAGCATGTGGCGGGGAGTGTGGCCAGCAACTGGGACAACCTATCCAGACCTATCGGGCGCCTCTCATCTACTTTGCGACCCTCAAGGCGTTGCCACCCACGCAGCGCTTTCTGTACCACAAAAGACGCTGTCGGGTCCTGGATATTATGAGCCCTGGCAACAAAGGAAATGGCAGCACGATGCCTCTGGGCTGTAGCCACCGACTTCCCAGCCTTACGCAAGGACATCAGAAAATGTACTACCCAATCCTCATGCCCCCAAAGTCCCCCTCTCTCAGTCCCCAAAAAGGCTAAATAAGCCCGAAACGCCCCTTCGTATGCCTTCCTCGTCCTTGGTGCTAGACTCTCTCCCACGAGGTAACGAAGTTCGGGGCACCGAGAGACCAGAGAGCTTCGGGAAAGGGTGCTGGCTCTGGGTCCGCTGAGGGAAGGAAACCCGAGAAAGCCTGCATTTGAAAATGAGACAGTGCATCAGCAGCCTGATTCATCACCCCTGGGACATGTTTTGCTCTGAATACCACGTTCAGTTGCATACACAGTAAGACAATTTCTTTAAGCAGCCTTAAAATCATTTTACAACGTGCTGCCTGACTATTGATGCATTCTACAACGGTCATATTGTCAGACCAAAATATGACAGAGTGATTTTTGAATCCATCGGGCCAGGTTCTGAGGGCCACCAAAATGGGAAACAGTTCAAGGAAAGCAATATTACTCGTCAGCCCCTCTTCATGCCACCATGTTGGCCACCTCTGTGCCGACCATTTTGTGCCGAAGATGGCGCCGAAACCCATGCTTCCCGCTGAATCCGTCCATAGACCAAGTTCTTCAGAGGACAAGGCCGGTTTGTTCCAGACGACTCGACCATTGAAATCCGCCAAAAATGCTAACCAAATACGCATGTCTTGGCGGACCTCGGCCGATAATCTCGTGCGATGATGACCCTCTTTTAGGCCGACCATCGCCTGGGCAATTGAACGGGAGAAGGGGCGGGCCATCGGGATCACCCTTAGGGCAAAATTCAACTTCCCCACCAATTGCTGCAATTGATGCAGCGTAACTTTAGATGCAATAATACACATTTGCAGGGCTGCCCTGAATTTCGACACTTTGGCAGCTGGTAAACGAAAACAACCCTCACTAGAGTCCAACTCGATCCCGAGAAACTCGAGGCAAGTCGTGGGACCCACAGTTTTACCTGGTGCCAATGGCACACCAAATTGATTCATTAAAACACAAAATCCAGTCAAGGCCCGGGCACATTCATCATCCCCGGCGGCCCCAAGGAACAGAAAGTCATCGAGGTAATGCATCACATTTCGAAAACCCGTTTTCTTCGTGTAAACCCATTGTAGAAAACTACTGAATTTCTCGAAATATGCACAAGATATAGAGCACCCCATCGGCATACACCTATCCATGTAATACGAACCTTGAAACATGAATCCCAAAAGACGTTGGTCTTCCGGGTATACCGGGAGCAAACGGAACGCTGACTCGATATCTGATTTCGCCATCAGCGTCCCGGGCCCCAGGCGATTCAAAATGGCTACGGCCTCATCGAATGATGCGTACCGCACCGAACATATCTCTGGATCAATTGCGTCGTTTACAGAAAGGCCATGAGGAGCTGATAAATTGTGAATCAATCGAAACTCACCTGGGTCCTTCTTGGGGACCACCCCTAAAGGAGAACAAACAAAATTCTGTACCGGGGGAACACTAAACGGGCCGGCAACCCGACCTCGGGTAACCTCTTTCCGGATCTTATCCTGTACTACAGTCGTATGCTGCAAGACGGAAAGTTGGTTTTTGCACGTCCCGACACCCTGAAAGTTCCCCACCGGGATGCGGAAACCATATGAAAAACCGTTTCGTAGCACCCCAGCAGAGGTACGATCTGGGTATTCGCTGAGCCAGGGAATCATCGCCAGGGTATCAATCGGGGTTGGTAAAGGCGCCCCTCGGACTATATTAGACCTGTTTGGCGCCCCCTCTACCCCCATTTTCACCCGATTTGGCTCTGCACGAGGACTCAGGATGGGGTGCCCCACAACCACTACATTCGTGTTTGAATTTACAAGATCCTGGGGGCCTAGTACATTTACTTTTGTTGAAATTGAAACAGAAACCCCTCTTCCCTGCATTGCCGGCGGGTCTCGGGTAATCGTCTGTACCCGTACCCGACCGAAAGGGCGTCCCCCCATTTTGGCGGGAGGACTCACCAACAGTACTCCCCACCAACGGCACTTTCAACATCCCCGACTCTTTCATCTTATTCCATGTCAAAGAATCGTAACAGTCCCAGGTTAAACTTTTGTTATGCTCCATCGCTTTCCTGAAAAGGTTGTCATAACAGAACCATTGGTTACCTTGGTGCGATGTCGAGTACCCCATAATTCGTGACTGATATACTGGAAATTCAGGAAGCAATTCAGGCCTACGTTCCCCCAAAATTGACGTAAAAATTCCCCAAGCATTACCCCAGTTGCCAATATTCTCATTCACTTTAAAGGCGGCCATTTTTGCGCGCCAAACACTTGGATGCATCAGATCCTTTTGGCCCTTAACAATTTCAACCTCATAATGATCAACGAGCAAGGAGAAAATGTTTACGTATTCCCCCGCCCAAATCTTTTCCTTTATTGCCAAAGGAACATGTTGCCCCAACTTTTCTCTACGAGAGGGTGTTGACTCATCTCTTGCGATCGGCAATGGCCGCTTACCTGCACCGGACGCTGCCTCCGCCACTCGTGGCTTGTCTATCACCGCATCCGACGCGGGCACCTTGGCTGTATCACGTTTCTCGCGCAACTGTTTAATGAGCGCTTGCGCTTCGGCAGCCGTGGCGCCCTCGCTACTGTCCCCCAACCACGCCGCTAACTGTGCCGCCAACTCGGGAGGCATATCTTCAGCGGATGTCGGGGTGACTACTACGGGAATCGGATTCCCCTCCTTCGGTACCGGGGCCGGTACCGGGGCTGGTGCCTCGAGCGGGGAACAGGGAACCGGGACGTCTCCCCCGACCGGCCCCCTTCTCGGCCTCTTCGGCTTCCCTCCGGCCGGTGGACGCCCCGATCCCTCCTCGCCGTCTCGCTCCGCCAACCGTTTCTTAATTTCGGACATGTCCTTCATGAGGGCCCGAACCAACTGGTCAGTCGACATTCTCTTCGCGCCTTTCTTGGGCATCTTTTCAGACGAAGTATCTAGAAGACAAAAAGAGAGATTAAAACGCTCAAAATTGGCTCTTCGTTCTGTCCCGAGCTCACGTGCAGCGAGGAGGTGCAGCTTCAGAGCACAAGAACAAGAGGATGTCTTCTGGTCTTGCGTCCCTTTTTATCCGTCTTCAGGGCGGGCGTATACCCGCCCCTGCCTGCCCCGAGGGCGTGGCTGGCTGCGTCGGTGTCTAGGCCAGCCCACTCTAGGGCGGGAACGAGCGCGCCCCAGCTACGCCGCTTCGGGCATACCAGCTGAGGCGCGCCTCCCGCCCAAAAATGGCTTCCCGGGGGGATCGAGGCACTCGGCCATACGTTCGGGGGGACCGAGTTGGTCGCCCCTTTCCAAGATCTCATGATTCGGAATTTGTGATTCCTGTGTTGAAAGTAATATCTTTTGGTTAGATTCAAGATCCAATATACTAGATTTTTGAATAGTTTGGTGGTCCGGGTCGGGCAATTCATTTACCTCATTAATTTTTGAAGTCTCACTATTTGTTGATATTTCCCGTACATGAAGTGGAGCTTGCTTTTTTGGAGATAGGGCTAAAAAGTAATTACTGATTGCCTGAGTTCTAATTATTCGTCCTTGTTTTACTGCTTTGTCAGAAGAGTTTCTAACTGCTTCCTCAGTGCCCATTCGCTTCCTGTATATTGTGCGAGATCTTAGCTTTTTGTAACACATTTTGATTTCTTGGTAGAAGCTTGAGTAGTATAGGTAATACTTCCTTTTCCGTTGATGTTTATTGAGCCAACTGCTCAAAGAGTCGTCTCCCGTCTGGAGACTCAAATGATCAGATGTTACACTTACCGCTCTGGTGTGAGTACCTTCTCGACTCCAGGATACTACGATCTAGTAGATCGCAAAGGATGAAAATGTAAATATAAATAAGGTGGCCCGTCCCGTCCTAGTACGTCCCCGGACGGCCACAGACGGCCCGCCCTTTGCCCGGGCTTTGCCCCGTGCTCCGTCCCGCGCGCGTCCCGCGGTGCGCGTTACGGGGTTTATTTAAATAGAGTGGGAAATTGTGGGGGCGTGGCACTGGGAGGGGGCGCGGCTCACTCAGGAAGAGGACCCAGCTGGAGGTGTTGAATGCTGGTCCTCGCAGTCCCGGGGCCGGCGCCTCTTCCTCCTCTGCGGCCACGTAGATGGTACGAGCTTTCAAACGAGTTCAGCAACAGGTAGGAGCCTCGTCAGCTACTCCAGTAGCGTAGGTCAATTACAACAGCAGCAACTTCCTCTATGCGAGTGGCGCCCGCGAAGCGGGGGCCACAAGAAGTTATCGGCAAATGGCTGGGGGCGTGGCACTGGGAGGGGGCGCGGCTCACTCGGGAAGAGGACCCAGCTGGAGGTGTTGAATGCTGGTCCTCGCAGTCCCGGGGCCGGCGCCTCTCCCTCCTCTGCGGCCACGTAGATGGTACGAGCTTTCAAACGAGTTCAGCAACAGGTAGGAGCCTCGTCAGCTACTCCAGTAGCGTAGGTCAATTACAACAGCAGCAACTTCCTCTATGCGAGTGGCTTCCGCGAAGCGGGGGCCACGAGAAGTTATTGGCAAATGGCTGGGGGCGTGGCACTGGGAGGGGGCGCGGCTCACTCGGGAAAAGGACTCAGCTGGAGGTGTTGAATGCTGGTCCTCGCAGTCCCGGGGCCGGCGCCTCTCCCTCCTCTGCGGCCACGTATATGGTACGAGCTTTCAAACGAGTTCAGCAACAGGTAGGAGCCTCGTCAGCTACTCCAGTAGCGTAGGTCAATTACAACAGCAGCAACTTCCTCTATGCGAGTGGCTCCCGCGAAGCGGGGGCCACGAGAAGTTATCAGCAAATGGCTGGAGGCGTGGCACTGGGAGGGGGCGTGGCTCACTCAGGAAGAGGACCCAGCTGGAGGTGTTGAATGCTGGTCCTCGCAGTCCCGGGGCCGGCGCCTCTCCCTCCTCTGCGGCCACGTAGATGGTACGAGCTTTCAAATGAGTTCAGCAACAGGTAGGAGCCTCGTCAGCTACTCCAGTAGCGTAGGTCAATTACAACAGCAGCAAATTCCTCTATGCGAGTGGCACCCGCGAAGCGGGGGCCAATAGAAGTTATCGGCAAATGGCTGGGGGCGTGGCATTGGGAGGGGGCGCGGCTCACTCGGGAAGAGGACCCAGCTGGAGGTGTTGAATGCTGGTCCTCGCAGTCCCGGGGCCGGCGCCTCTCCCTCCTCTGCGGCCACGTAGATGGTACGAGCTTTCAAACGAGTTCAGCAACAGGTAGGAGCCTCGTCAGCTACTCCAGTAGCGTAGGTCAATTACAACAGCAGCAACTTCCTCTATGCGAGTGGCTCCCGCGAAGCGGGGGCCACGAGAAGTTATCGGCAAATGGCTGGGGGCGTGGCATTGGGAGGGGGCGCGGCTCACTCGGGATGAGGACCCAGCTGGAGGTGTTGAATGCTGGTCCTCGCAGTCCCGGGGCCGGCGCCTCTTCCTCCTCTGCGGCCACGTAGATGGTACGAGCTTTCAAACGAGTTCAGCAACAGGTAGGAGCCTCGTCAGCTACTCCAGTAGCGTAGGTCAATTACAACAGCAGCAACTTCCTCTATGCGAGTGGCTCCCGCGAAGCGGGGGCCACGAGAAGTTATTGGCAAATGGCTGGGGGCGTGGCACTGGGAGGGGGCGCGGCTCACTCAGGAAGAGGACCCAGCTGGAGGTGTTGAATGCTGGTCCTCGCAGTCCCGGGGCCGGCGCCTCTTCCTCCTCTGCGGCCACGTAGATGGTACGAGCTTTCAAACGAGTTCAGCAACAGGTAGGAGCCTCGTCAGCTACTCCAGTAGCGTAGGTCAATTACAACAGCAGCAACTTCCTCTATGCGAGTGGCGCCCGCGAAGCGGGGGCCACAAGAAGTTATCGGCAAATGGCTGGGGGCGTGGCACTGGGAGGGGGCGCAGCTCACTCGGGAAGAGGACCCAGCTGGAGGTGTTGAATGCTGGTCCTCGCAGTCCCGGGGCCGGCGCCTCTCCCTCCTCTGCGGCCACGTAGATGGTACGAGCTTTCAAACGAGTTCAGCAACAGGTAGGAGCCTCGTCAGCTACTCCAGTAGCGTAGGTCAATTACAACAGCAGCAACTTCCTCTATGCGAGTGGCTCCCGCGAAGCGGGGGCCACGAGAAGTTATCGGCAAATGGCTGGGGGCGTGGCATTGGGAGGGGGCGCGGCTCACTCGGGAAGAGGACCCAGCTGGAGGTGTTGAATGCTGGTCCTCGCAGTCCCGGGGCCGGCGCCTCTCCCTCCTCTACGGCCACGTAGATGGTACGAGCTTTCAAACGAGTTCAGCAACAGGTAGGAGCCTCGTCAGCTACTCCAGTAGCGTAGGTCAATTACAACAGCAGCAACTTCCTCTATGCGAGTGGCTCCCGCGAAGCGGGGGCCACGAGAAGTTATCGGCAAATGGCTGGGGGCGTGGCATTGGGAGGGGGCGCGGCTCACTCGGGATGAGGACCCAGCCGGAGGTGTTGAATGCTGGTCCTCGCAGTCCCGGGGCCGGCGCCTCTCCCTCCTCTGCAGCCACGTAGATGGTACGAGCTTTCAAACGAGTTCAGCAACAGGTAGGAGCCTCGTCAGCTACTCCAGTAGCGTAGGTCAATTACAACAGCAGCAACTTCCTCTATGCGAGTGGCTCCCGCGAAGCGGGGGCCACGAGAAGTTATCGGCAAATGGCTGGGGGCGTGGCACTGGGAGGGGGCGCGGCTCACTCGGGAAGAGGACCCAGCTGGAGGTGTTGAATGCTGGTCCTCGCAGTCCCGGGGCCGGCGCCTCTCCCTCCTCTGCGGCCACGTAGATGGTACGAGCTTTCAAACGAGTTCAGCAACAGGTAGGAGCCTCGTCAGCTACTCGAGTAGCGTAGGTTTGTTTGTTTGTTTGTAAGGTGTTTTATAGCGCGCTCAATTACTACCGGAGTATCCTGGCGCGAATGACCGCTGGGGAACCCGTCCTGGCTTTCCCTGTGAGATGGTCCCATGCTGGGTATCTCCAAGGTGAAGCCAGGCATCCCCGGCGTCTGTGGGGGGCCGTTGTAGAGATGAGGCAAGCTTAATGCCCAGAGTTACCGAGTGTGATCACTGACCAAAGTGGGCACCGAGGCGAGAATTATCAGTCCGCTGACCCTGGTCCTCGACCCTGCCGCGTCGGGAATCGAACCCTGGTCCCGGGCCGTTCTCAGCCTCCGGGTCTGCCGCCTCTAACCAGTGAGCCACACCTCTCCGCGTAGGTCAATTACAACAGCAGCAACTTCCTCTATGCGAGTATTGTAGACCGTCCATTTCTCGTCGTACTTTTTATTGAACAGACGGAAGGCGGTTATATTGGATTGGACTTAGTCGCATTCGGTTCTAGAATGAGTCCTGTTTATAAAAATAAACGATAAGCATTTGAGGTTTAATCATAAACACCGCCTCAAATTTCGTTTTAATTTGGCTATTTTTTACCTAGAACGCATAACTGTTGTTTTATATAGCCCCAGCACCGATGCGTAGCAAAGGTTAAGATATTTAGGTAACGCCGTGGGCCAATGTTGACAGCTTGCACGAGTAATTCAGAATGCGTACACCATATGTCTATTTAAAGAAGGGGAAAATGAAATTTCATATCTTAATGTTTCCACTCCTTCGTCTTGTTATGCGAGGAACAAACGTTGCATTTTCTTACCGGTAAAAGGACAAAGGCGTGCCGGCTTAACTTATCATTTCTAATGCGGTGCACACGGTGTACAGACCGCGTGATTCATGCGTCTTTTTCTAGTTGCTTGCAAACAATATCCAGACCGTGTGTTTCGTGCTTCTGTTATTTAAAAATGAGAAAAACGCGAAAGGACCACGTAAATCTCTACACGCATTCGATTAGTCCGATTTTAGTGTAGAAAAAAGGGGGGGCGCAACATTCTCTTACCGATAAAAGGAGATTCAGACAGCGTGTCTTGTTCTGCATGTAGGTTTTCAGGGTGAGTAACACAGAGTAGCTGTTGTCGGCTCTTTATATAAGAACCATTTTCATTGGGTGCCAAGATTTTTCGGTTTCTTAAAGGAGAAAAACCCAATTTCAATAGTGTGCCTATTGAGGGTAGTTTTGAAGATTTCTTAAAGGGGAAAAGTCCTGATTTCAGATCTTTACCTATTTAGTTGTTGTATATAAATGTTAATTTACATACATTTTATACATTTGGGAATTAAAGAATTATATTATATTCATTTTAACAGACTGAAGAAACAGGTTCTTACTATGAAACCTAATATAGGACATTGTTTAGAAGGGTACAGAATTACATTTGATTAATATTTGAGTTCTATTTAATGTTACAGAATTGCATTTTACCACGGTAATTCATTATTTAAACCATGGGAAAATGTCTTAAGAGTAAAGATCCAAAAGACTTCCCTCTTTTTCCGTATCTTTTCTCCGTCCTTAGCATTTGGAGTTTGGATCTTTTCCAGTATACGCCATCTAAGATCAGATGAAGCATGTTGGAATTCCAAAAAATGGCTGACTAGTGGAGCTGCTAATTTCCGTGTTTTAATCGCAGATCTGTGTTCTGTTAAACGAGTTTTTATTGCTCGTGAAATTTCACCTACATATCCCAAATTACATGGGCATAGAATTAGATAGACTATGTTGCAGTACTTACAGATACATCAGTATTTCAGACGTATCTGTAAGCGCAAAAGTGATGCATTGCTGGAGTGTGTCCCAAAAATGATGCAACTCCAGAAATGCATCTTTTCTTACCCTTCAACACACCTGTTCCTTTTCTACATTTTCTTTGAATATCCACATTCCCCATGTTCACTCTCCTTCTCCTTACTTTCCTTCCCAACACTCCCCTTCTTTCAGTCCCCCTACTTCACTTCCTTTCTCCTCTCATACCTTTCTGTTCTTTCTTACTCATTTTCCTTTCCTTTATCAATGCACTCCACTTCACTTACTCTTTTTCATTTTTTTAAGAATATAGCTCTTTGATGAGAATTGGAGGTAGTTCTGAAAAGAACTTTTTTTTTTCTTCTTTTTTCTTTTTTAGAACAAAAACAAAAACAGGGAATGGAAACTGCTCAACAGAAGCAAAAAAAAAAATTAGGGCTGGGAACGGCAGCAATGGTTCTCCAATGCTCAAACCATGAGCAGAACACTTTGCTCCCCATAGCAAAGTAGCTGATCACAGGCTCTGCATTTAAGGACGCCTTTGTTAAATGCAGGCTGAATGTTCGGAACCAGCTCTTGTGTTCTCCCTCTGACCGATGTTGTTGGTCCTCCGGTTGATGTAGAGGCCCCATCACTGGGAACCTCTTGTGCCAGAGCCCTGACACTTTCCCGGGCAAAATTCTGGGGGTGCCTCCTCTCCACATGGCGAATCATTGTGGAGTTCCCAAAAGAATATTTTTTAGTGGGGTCACCCCGTGACAGGACTGTGTGACAGATCCTGCACTGCACTTTTGGAGCATTTACCTTCTTCTGGTCATCTGGTATGGAAAAAAAATTCCAGATGAAATGTTCTTTGACTTTTGGCTGAGGAGGCTCTTCATCGATGAATTCATTGGAGTCATCTTCACTGCTGGATGGCCTGCCAGCCATGATAATCCAAGATATCCAACAAAGAACCGAGAGCAAAAAGGCAGGTCTTTCAGTCACAAAAGTGAAAGAAGAAGTGAAGGAAATGGGTGGGGATTTCATTCTTTGTAAAAAAAACTGTTAGCAACCAATGAAAAGTGTTTTTTTCAGGTCACATGACCCGACCCGCTTACGCTACGCGCCCCGGGGCGCGTCCTGGGCGCGCCCAGGGGCGCGTCGTGTAAGCGCGTCGGATGCTTACGTAGCGCGATCGTATGCGCTCGAGTGCTTCCGGGTGCATTTACGCCATGCGTATCACGCGGACGCGGCTACGCGGTACGTCACAATGATGTTTTCGGCCGCGGCATTGGCGCTAATGGGACGCTCCCCGGTACGCGCACCGGGGCGCTTCAAAAGACTGCGCTTTCCGGGCGCGCACCGGGAGCGCTCCAGGGCAAAAAAAAAAAAAAAAGAACAATATACATATAAAAAATAGTATTACATAAATATACAAAATAGGATTATAGACATTTGCTATTAAACACACTTTGAAATTCACTGAATAAAACATAGGTTTGGGGCCTTATATATAGTTAGGAATTAGCATTTAAAAAACCTATGAAATTCACTGAAAAAAACATAGGTTTCACACCAGTTATAGTTAGGAATTAGCATTTAAAAAACCTATGAAATTCACTGAAAAAACCATAGGTTTCAAACCAGTTATAGTTAGGAATTAGCATTTAAAAGACCTATTAAATTCACTGAAAAAATCATAGGTTTCAGACCAGTTATAGTTAGCTGGAAATTGTGCTGACATAAAACCATTGAAATTCCAACGTTATAGTTAGTTGGACTCACTATAACAAGCGTGAAAAATGGAGATACCCATACCAGTTACAACAACCAAATCAGTAATTCCACCATCTATATACACATCCACTCATTCACCAACAGTTTTATATAGTCACTCATACATATACGCACTCATCATATGTACTGATACACCTACACATCCTGTTACACACCGACAGTCATCCAAAAGTTACTCACACACATACTCACACATGCAAATAAACTATTGAACATCCATTTATTTGCATATACAAATATACACACACTAGCACATTACTTTTAAGGAAACTTACATATACTTACTCTCTTAAACAATCACTTATAGAAACACATACTTATTTAAACAGGAACTCTTACAATCTCTCACTCTCACATATACTCACTTATATACATCAATACACACATATACTAGATTAAAACATATGTAGTTACTGATAAAGACACTAGTGAGGCAGGCATTCACTCACTAACACACACATATACACACTCATCCACCCATACAGTCCTGCACATATGCTGTCTTCAAAACACATACAAACAGTGAGTCAGTCATTGATGCATCTATGTGCTAAGTAATACCCCCACCAAACCATACTGACTCTTATACTGATACTAAAAAAAATCTAATAACTCATATACCCACACATGTAGCTACTCACCAACCCATGCACCCACTTATACACAAAGTGAAACACTGATACATATATTTAAATATTTAAAAATTACTCACTAATATATGTATTCACTAAGATACACTTTATAAGCCAGTTAACCAATCAATTTTTTTTAAAAAAACATCCATTTAGCCACTTATTTAAAAATGTATTCTTCCATCGGCCTTTACAAAAACATAAATAAAACATATTTATTTTTCAGAAAGACACACATTCACTGGATGGTGTCATCAGTGATGTCATGAGTGATGTCACTGACCATGTCATGAGTGATGTAATATGTGACGTCATCACCAGTGCATTGCAAGCACGCTTGTTATAGTGAGTCCAACTAACTATAACGTTGGAATTTCAATGGTTTTATGTCAGTACAATTTCCAGCTAACTATAACTGGTGTGAAACCTATGTTTTTTTCAGTGAATATATATATATATATATATATATATATACATATATATATCAAGAGCAGGAAGGGTCCTTCCGGGATCGGCTCCCTAGTCAGGTGACGCGTACATCGGCGAACCCAAAGCCGGTAAAAATTTCAATAAAATCCAAACAGTTGCTTCCAAGCAAACTCGCACTCAGAGGGTTTAAGTTGCTGCAAAATGTATTCCTTGGAATAGCTACGCGTTTCGACACAAATTGTGTCTTGATCACATGATGTCCATAAGTTCCACTAAGGCATTTATAAGTAAATAAACAGTGAACATAAACAAGGTACCATTGTTTTTTGGTCCGGTGACCAAAAACATGGCAGAGATCTTGTAGTGGTTAGTGCTGGATATGCTATCAATAACGTTCAATACATGGATAAGTGACATGCATATACGTTTACAGAAAAAAAATTAGATTATACATCCTTAAAAATTTGAATTGAACCTACAAAATCTTGCATAGACATAAAATGATTGTCTATTTTGCATGTGCTCTGTATATACGAGTGAAACAATTGAACATTGTTATACAGTTAAGCATTATACATTTATCACGGTCTAGTGCCACAAAACGATGGAAGACTTGTATCATGATTAAGTGCCATTACAAATTTTGAACAGTCGACAACATCTGAGTATACATGTCCAGGAGATGGCAGACATATTGGAACGGTTTCACCTAAATTGTAATTAATCAACCCACGGTAGAGATTGTGTAACATAGCCTTACTGTAATTAAGCTAAGACAATAAGGTGTAGCCAATATGTATGTTAGCCAAGGATTACGATCAAATATCTTTGCCGTCGGATACTACAATTTGAATTTAAAAATTTAAAAAACCACTTGTATCATTAAACAAGGTCTAGTGCCTCTCTCCGCTTCAGAGATTTCAGTCACAAAGACTATTCCTGCATAAGACAATAAACATGATAAAACCAACCAACTAAAGTTACAGTGTTTCTACGATGTGTAATGTCCTACTGTACACAAAGTCAATTGCACCCGTCAAGTGTTAAAGATTATCAAAAGTACAAGAAGATGACATGTTAAGTTCCTTTCCATAACAATTTGGACTATCCGCCTGAATAACCCGTACATGACTGTACCCACTACTTGAATGTAATATTCTGTTGGTAACCTCCTGGCAATGTTCATAACCACATGTAAAAAATACCATATACCAAAAAACGTGCACGAGTGAAAAAGTGAAGTCTCTTATCTTTCCGGTGAAACAGTGTCTCCTATCAAAATGAAGAAAAGGGTAGGGAACCGGTGAAGTGCTCTAAAAAAGTGACGGGCCCCTTCCTTTCCTCCTACAGAATGAACATACAAGAGACAATATTAAAATCAACAGTGAATTAAAATAAGAATTATGATACATATCTATATTACTGAACATGTCTGCAAAATATCTGAACTTCTACAGATTAAATTATTTGTTATATTAAACATTTATGAAACAATGTTTGAAGATGCCATGTAAAACCATTGACTCAATGTACTGATGCTGTTAATCTTCGTGCAAGTGAGTTGCTAGTTCCTCATCAAGATTATGCCCTCCCGGGAATCTGGTCTCGAGTTCCATGATCCACTTGGATTCCTTCTTTCTAAGTGCCAGTTCCCGGTTCCACCCTCTTCTTCCTACATTAACTAGTTCTACTGCAAAGAATCTGAGGAGTGAGTTGTTGGACTGATGAGTGTCTTGGAAATGGCGGGCAATGGGATAATGTAGGTCAACATTAGTTATGGCTCTTAAATGCTCCTGGATGCGTTTCTTAACCATGCATGTAGTACATCCTACGTACCGTTTCTTACACAGACATTCCAATACATATATTGCATAGTTAGTGCTACATGTAAGGAATTGTTTGATGGATCTAGGCTGAGTGATACCTGGGTTTTCAACATCTTTAACCATAAAGCTTGACTTGCAGCCCAGTCGTCGCTTCTATTTCAGCAAACACAGACACGAACCATGGAATTCGATGCTAAATATCTTTTATTGAGTGCTCTTGAGTCGCCATAACGTTTCGTCGCCAGTATGCAGTTATAGTTAGAATCCTATTTTCCATAGGAAAAGCATTTTTTCATTTGCTAATAACTTTAGCGTCAATTGACGAATCTTCACAAAATTCTCAAAAAGAAAGGTCCATCCAGGTCAGCTCCTATCCTGAAAGTGCGGGGTGATACATCAAGCGAGGGCTGAGAAAAAGGGGGTCCCAAAAAGTGTTTTCTCCATATTAATTTTTATAGGAAAATTTAGCCAAGGCTACAGCCTGAACTGCTGAACAGAATTACACCAAATTTTGCAATACGGTAGGGCTTAGTTCAAAAAGCAACCTTTTTTTTTAAATTGTGTAAATCCGTTCAGTATTTGCTACGAAATTCAAAAAATAAGAGTCATAAAATCAATTTCCCATAGGAAAATGTAGGCATGGCTACAGCCCGAACTGCTGAACGGAATTACACCAAAATTGGCAAAAAGGTAGTTCTTGGTTTAGAAAGCAAACTTCCATAAAATGGTTTAAATCTGTTCAGTAGTTGCTAAGAAAATCAAAAAATAAAAATATAGATATCTAGGGGCGCAGTGGGTTGCGAACCCTCCCGGCCATGCGCTTCATTCGAATTGACTGTAAAACACTCCAATCCAGGAAGTGTTGGCAGCCATCTTGTGACTCTGTAGAACCGAGTCACAAGAAAATAGTAGAAAAAAGATTTAAAAAGTAGAAAAGGGAGCACGGTAGAAGCACCCTGACCCTGTAGGCCTGCTCGGGGGTCCCACAAGGACCCACAGGGCCAAAAAAAGCATATATTTTTTTTTATTTCGGTGAAATTCACGCTGGGGTGGCGAATCCCGCAGAAATGAAAAAAAAAATGAAGCGCCAGTAGGTTGTTATAGTTAGAACCTATTTTCCATAGGAAAAGCATTTTTTGATTTGCTAATAACTTTGGCGT
The DNA here is from genome assembly GCF_964263255.1 of Lissotriton vulgaris. NCBI lineage: Eukaryota > Metazoa > Chordata > Amphibia > Caudata > Salamandridae > Lissotriton > Lissotriton vulgaris. The sequence continues at coordinate 10,819 of NW_028244752.1, read as the reverse complement.
TGTTTGTCAAATCTTTACGAAACTCTCCAAAAAAAGGTCTCTCCAGTTCAGCTCCTATCCTGGAAGTTTGGGGGTGGCACGTCAAGCGGGGCTTGAGAAAAAAGGGGGAACCCAAAAAGTGTTTTCTCCATGTTAAATTCCATGGGAAATGTTAGCCAAGGCTATACCCCGAACTGCTGAACGGAATTACACCAAATTTGGCAAAAAGGTAGGGCTTCGTTCAGAAAGCAAACTTTTTTTAAATGGTGTAAATCCATTAAGTATTTGCTAAGAAATTCAAAAAATAAGAGTAACTTTAGGCAAGGCTACAGCCCGAACTGCCAAAACAGAATTACAACAAATTTGGCAGAAAGGTAGGGCTTTGTTCAGAAAGCGAACTTTTATTAGATGGTGTAAATCCTTTCAGTAGTTGCTGAGAAAATAAATAAATACAAATATTGATATCTAGGGGTGCGGTGGGTTCGCGAACCCTCCCGACCACACGCTTCACTCTAATTAGCTGCCAACACTCTAAACCAGGAAGTGTTGGCAGCCATCTTGTGATTCTGTAAAAGTGAGTCACAAGAAAATAGTAGAAAATAGATTAAAAAAGAAGAAAAGGGGGCAGGGTAGAAGCACCCTGACCCCGTAGGCCTGCTCAGGGGGTCCCACAAGGACATATCTTCCACAGGAAAAGCATTTTTTGATGTGCTAATAACTTTGGCGTCGTTTGACAAATCTTTGGGAAATTCTAAAATAAATGTCTATCCAGGTCAGCTCCCATCCTGAAAGTTTGGGGGTGATTCGTCAAGGAAGGGCTGGGAAAAAAGGGGGGTCCCAAAAAGTGTTTTCTCCATGTTCATTTTCATAGGAAACTTTAGCCAAGGCTACAGCCTGACCTGCTGAACGGAATTACAACACATTTGGCAAAAAGGTAGGGCTTGGTTCAGAAAGTGAACTGTTTTTAAATGGTGTAAATCCGTTCAGTAGTTGCTGAGAAATTCAAAAAATAAGAGTCAAAAAATCAATTTCCTATAGGAAACTTTAGGCAAGGCTACAACCCAAACTGCCAAATGGAATTACACCAAATTTAGCAGAAAGGTAGGGCTTGGTTCAGAAAGCGAACTTTTTTTAAATGGTGTAAATCCGTTCAGTAGTTGTTGTTAGGATACTCGTATAAATCATGTCCACCGCCTCTCCAAATTCTACTAATGGTTTGGGTCTTGGTATTAGCATCCTTTTTCTAATCATGCTGATGTAATTCCTTATGTTTGATTATGGTTTTGGTAAAGACATTCTTTTGAAGGTATCAGTGCTTGTTTTTTACTGAAGACATACTTGTGGGTATCAGTGCTTGTTTTTTGTTGAACATCTTAATCATCACTAGACCAGGGAGTGCCTCAGGGCTCAGCTCTGCTCTGAGCCCCACTCTTTTTAACCTATACATGGCCTCCCTGGCGAAAGTTGTACATTCTTATGGGGTGGAATTGGTGTCGTACGCTGACGACACCCAGCTGCTTATCTCTCTATCGCAGAGCACCTCCAACACCCCTAACAACTTTAAATCCTGTATGCAGGCACTAGCAGAATGGATGGATGCCCATTGTTTAAAACTCAATGGCTCTAAAACAGAGGTGCTGGTGGTAGGGGGAAAAAGCGAAAACTGGTCGGCTGAGTGGTGGCCTTCATGTCTGGGCCCCACCCCCATACCGTGTCAGGAGGCTAAGAATTTAGGAATCTGGATGAATCCTGCCCTCTCATATGATGGCCACATTAGGCGTCTTGTGGGCAAATGTTTTGGAGTACTAAAGACTCTAAACAAAACTCTAGACCTCCTCCCTCTATCGGCCAGAAGGACACTAACGCAGGCACTGGTGACCTTGCGGTTAGATTATGGCAACATCTTGTTCCTTGGGGCTACCGAGGGCAGCATAGGTCGCCTCCAAGTCATACAGAACTCCGCCGCCAGACTGGTGCTAAGAAGACCCAGGAGAGCCAACTCGAAAATGGCGCTGGATGCGCTTCATTGGCTGCCTGTGAAGAAGCGTGTGCTGTATAAATGCCTCCTCTTCTGTCACCGTATCGTCTGGGACAGGTCACCGACTTACCTAAAGGATCTAGTCAGCAGATATGAACCAACTAGGACCCTCCGTTCGGAGGGCGCGGGACTGCTGACAGTCCCTAGGATTAGGAAGGCGAGAATGGGTGGACGCTCCTTTGCACTCCAAGCAACTCAACCATAGAACAAACTTCCCCCTGCTCTGAGACTGGAGAGCAGTGAAACTCGGTTTAGGGCTCTGCTTAAAACTCATTTATACACTGCATAGTTCCTGGGAGTTTGTCTGCTGATCCATGGACAGTGTCAGCGCGGGGACACGCCGTGATGGCGTTACTGAGCGCTCTACAAACTTTATATTATTATTATTATTATCAAGCCTCCCGCACACAGAAAGCACCTGAAATTTTATCAGCATTTGCATAAAGCTGCACGTTGCTCACGTTGATCAGACCGGCAGTTGCAGGAAGCTAAATCACGTGCAAACGTCTTCTTTCCTTCGTTCTCAGAAACGACCCCACCCTTCAAGTCCCTATATAAACCCTGCCCAACTGCAAAGACGCGCTTGCGCTCCTTACTAATCCCTCTTTACCTGAAGTCCAGGGTCTTCTTCGGTCCTCCCTCGGAGCCTTCCTTCCTTCATGATGGTTGCCATAATGATGATGAAACAAACGACGCGCTGGTTCCGGTCCGGTGGCATTCTCCTTCTTGAGGTCCCACACAGTGCCAAGGACTCCAGCCGCTAAGCGAGGTAGGTGGCATACCACATATCAGCCACCGGGGCCCGTCAAACAGGGACGGAACACCTGAATCCCCCCCCCCAGGTACGAGGCAAGGGAAGGAGACCACATCCTATGCCCGATTATCCACCGCGGAGGCCAGCATTCCTCTTTTGCATCAGAGCTGGCAGGATGGAGGTGGCACGGTGGGGTCCTGGACTGGGTGGAGGCCTCGGCGGAGACACGGAGGACTACGCCATACCCACCAGTCTGCACGTGGAGCGACGTCTGCTTGCCCCTCAGGATATCCACTTTGTTCTTTGGCGTGGACTCGGCACTTCTTCCCCCCCTCCCCCATGCCTGAAAGCCCGCGTAGAGGGGGGAGAGCACCTGACGCCTGCAGCCTAGCACTCGGGGGGAGTCCATACAACACTGCCGTTCCATACACAAAACCTATCTTGCCACTGAGCTTTAGATCTCACTGTTAAACGGACGACCCCAGGAGATTATTGTGGGCCCTCGTGGACGCAGCACTCTGCCTGGCACTAGAATACACTGTCCCAGGACTTATGGACAGACCTGCCGGACCCCGGACACTCCGTTGGAGGTAACAGAAACGCAATGCCAGGTAAATTGGGGTGCACCCTGGGTGGCTGGGACTGACTCTGGAGACCTCCGCAACCAAATATGACTAGAGATAGAGCGCCCAAGCTACCTAGACAGAGCAAAATGGATAAATTCACCACGCAACAACAACCACCTGTTCAGGATGTGCCGCAGCGGAACAGAGATACTGAGACCCTCCTGCAAGCTATATGGGACTCGAGGCAGGCCTTGGAGGGGAAAATAGGCAAGGTCACTGTGGAGTTCTCGCTCCTGCGTCAGGACATGAGAAACATGGCCGCTAGGGTGACGGAAACGGAGACTAGAATAGGTGAGGCAGAAGATGTGTTGCGGGACTTGCGAGGGGGCCTCTCGACACTGCAGGCCACCACGAAGGACTTACAGTGGAGGGTGGATGATGCCGAAAACAGGGCATGATGGAATAACCTCTGCTAAGTGGGATTTAGAGAGGGAATTGAAGGGGCAAACGTGGCGGCATTCCTGTACAAATGGCTACGAGACACCTTCCCCACTGACAAGTTCTCAACTTGCTTTGTGATTGAATGGGCACACAGGGCCCTGCACGCAAACCCCCCCCCCAGGTGCGGTGCCCCGTACGATCATAGCCCGTTTCCTAAACTTCCTCGACAGAGACATGATCCTCCAAGAAGCCAGGAAACTGGGTGACATTAAAATAGACAATGCACGTATTATGATCTTCCCGGACTACATTTGGGAAGTGCAAGCCAGTAGGAGATCATTCCTATCCGTTAAAGCAAAACAGCGTGAAAAGGGCATGCTGTACATGCTACTTTTCCCAGCCAAGCTCAAGGTGGTGTTCAGAGAGAAAACTCACTTCTTCCAAACCCCGGAGGCGGCATGGGAGTGGCTTGAGGAGCAGCCACTCCTCAAACAGACGGAGGAACGAAGACGGCGGAAGAGCCCCCTGGGTACGCTTTCAAGACAACCGGAGGCGGAACAGGGCAGGATGCTGCAAACCAGGGCCCCCGCGGGACAGTGGCGGACTCCATCCACCCCTCATCCGACACGTACTACTGGACGCCCAGTACCGGCAAAGGACCAACCTCTGAACTCACAGCCCCGACTGCATTCCCACACTCTGCCGCTCCCAACAGGACCGGACCCTCAAGGAAGCGCTTCAGAGGACGACAGAATTGCGGACGAAGACGACCAAAGCACGACGTCAACGCATCCTTTGGTAGCGGAGATCGTGGAAATGGAAAAAGACACTAATATGGAACACTCACCAGAAGAACCGCCGTACTCTCACTCGTGATTCAGGAACCCATCCCGAATGGCATTAGCATTGCCTTGCCCGTCGGGGGCCAACAAAGGATGGTTACACACCCCCTCTTCTTCTCTTTCACAGCCTACACTTACCTTTACCACCCTTCCTCCTTCTTACTCTCTTCTTCTTATACATTCTGTTGTCGGCTCTCCGACTGATACTGAACTGTTCCCCGCCTTGCGGGATTTAGATAAAGAAAGTTGTGGGACGCATTGCAGGGTGTTTTGTTGAAACTGTAGTGCGAAGGGTTATGACCATGGTTGGGCGACAGGCCGCACTCGCCACTGCAAGGGACCAACAGCGATTGGTGACAGAGTCTCAGCGGGGGGGGGGGCAGGGAGGGATCCGGGGAGGGTTGTGGTCAGTTTATTCACAAGGTAATTTCACACAATTAGCTGATGATACATGGATTGCCATAAGAAGGTTAATGATAGATTGCCAGAACGCGAATGCCCTGCCGGTGTCACTTAATGGACAAAACTCGGAAACCCCTTACTCGGTCTACACATGGAATGTGAATGGCCTAGGTTACAGGGTTAAGAGAAGTCTAGTGCACGCTCATATCAAACGTGCTCACCCTGACATAGTACTCCTCCAGGAGAGTCACCTACGAGGGAGTAAATGCAGCTTCTTGGCTTACACTGTCCTAGCGCATGTGGGATACACGACAGGGTCCCGAGGGGTGGCGATTTTATTAAAGAGGACCCCCCCTTTAAGATCCAACGCACATGGGTAGACGAACAGGGCACATATGTGGGAGTTAACGGGCGTTGGGGCAGGACTGAATTCACAATCATATCTGTATATGCCCCCGCCAACTGTAGGCCAGAACCCTGGCAGGAGTCACTGATATACTGATTGACACACCGAATGCCCTACTGGTGATCGGAGGTGATTTTAATGATGTAATGCACCCTGCCTTAGACAGGTCCGGGAACCCAACACGTCCAGAGACAGAGACGCATTTAGCGCACTTCACCAAATCCCTGGGCCTTATAGATGTCTGGAGAACTATGCACCCACAAGACTCCTGTTTCTCATACTACTCAGGGGCACATAAAGTATACTCTAGATTAGACTACATTTTTGTCACGCAAGGCATGAAGGAACAGATCAGGGGGGCTGAGTATCGAGCTTGTGGTCTATCGGATCACTCGCCGCTTGAGGCCACCATTGGTAAGGACACATTTGGACCCAAAGGGGAGTGGCGCCTCTCAACCTGGGACTTACAGAATAAGGAAGTACTGTACGGACTCCGGGCAGACACAAAAGTCTATTTTGCTGAGAATATAGGCACGGTCCAGTCGGGGGTGATGGTATGGGAGGTGTACAAGGCGGTTCTAAGAGACCGGGCGCAGAACAGGGTGTCCTGGGCAAAGAAGAAGGAGAGGGAGGAGATAGAAGAATGCGAAGCTCAGATTCTGATCCTGGAAAGGCTGTGCCTGATCCAAAACGATGACCAACACAGGCGTCGCCTGAAAGACGCACTACTTAAATACAGGGCTCTAGCGACACAAGAAGCGAAGACACAAAGATTAGCTACGCTTCACAGACTATATGATGTCAGTGATAAGCCAGGGAAGCTACTGGCGTGGCTGAGCCGTAGGGAAATGGAAGCTCGCTGGATCGAGGAAATACTAGACGAGACGGGCACGCAGATACGCCAGGACGAGGGGATAGCAGAGGCGTTTGCCACATACTATGACAAATTGTACGAGGCCCGGGACCTGAGGGAGACCCCGGCCATATTGGAATACCTGGAGGCTGTTGACTTGCCCCCCCTGTCGGAGGTAGATAGGGACAGCTTGGACACAGACCTTACGCTCGAAGAAATCCGTCAGGCCATTTCCAGGCTCCGAACCGGCAAAACACCGGGACCAAATGGTTTGCCGCTGGAATTTTTTAAAAAGGGATCGAATATACTGGCCCACCATCTTCTAGCTACGTTTAAAAGCGCGCTAGAGGAGGAGACCCTCCCACCTGATCTGCGCAAAGCCATCATTGTACCTATACACAAAATAGGGAAGTCGCCGGTGGACTGTGCATCGTACCGTCCCATCTCACTCCTGAACATGGAGGTTAAGATCCTGGCAACCGCATTGGCTCTGCGTGTGAGGCCAGTCATCACCGACTTGGTAGACAAAGACCAGACGGGCTTCATGCCCGGAAGGGCGACTCTGCAGAGCCTGCGAAGAACCCACAATTGGATGATGGAGACGTTATCCCGCACGCCACCGCATCTCCTTCTCTCCCTAGACGCGGAAAAGGCATTCGATGCGGTCCACTGGCCCTTTCTTGAAGCGACTCTAGCTAGATTCGGCTTTGGACCACGATATCAGAGTTGGGCGCGATTGCTGTATACAGCGCCAATGGCGAGGGTGAGGGTAAACGGCCATCTATCCCGAGAGTTCCCAATCCAGAGGGTCACCCGGCAGGGTTGTCCCCTCTCCCCGCTCCTATTTGCGCTAACAATAGAAGTGATAGCATGTGTGGTCAGACAGCACCCAGGCATAAGAGGATTCCGATTGTCTGCGACAGATGCGACAGAGGAAAAAATCTCTCTGTACGCAGACGACATACTGCTCTATGTCACCGACCCTGAGACTACCCTCCCCATTCTTTTCGAGGCACTAAACACGTACGGTATGTACTCAGGATACACCATCAATTGGCACAAATCGGTCATATTCAATCCCAAGATGGAATACGATTGGCCAACCCTACCCCACACACTACAGATAGCAACCCATGGTTTCACGTATTTGGGGATCTATCTCACGCCGGATAAGCAGCGGTCCTATAGAGAAAATGTACACCGAATCCTACTCGCATTCAAGGAGGATGCCCAATGGTGGAAGGCGCTTCCCCTTACCATACTAGGCCGAGCAGCCATGTTTAAAATGATCACACTCCCAAAGTTTTTATATGCCCTCCAAAATGAGTATTTCCCCCTCTCACAACAAGTGTTTTGAACGATCAACGCGGAACTGCGGTCTCTGCTGTGGCTGGGGAAACAACCCAGAATTGCCCTCACCACGCAATGCCGGAATCAATACAATGGGGGAATATCGCTCCCAGACATAGAAGCTTACTACAGGGCGGTACATCTCACCCCGATATCGGGCTGGCTCCATACGGAAGCGACCCACCCCACTTATAGATTAGAACGCTACAAAATGGGTAAGCACTCCCCTCTTCATTATTTATATGGTGGGAAAAAGCACGATGGATTGCCTCAGGCCACCCAGACAACAATCACACTATGGCATAGTGCTAATAAAACGATGGGATGGCACCGTAAACCCACAAGACAAACTACACTTTGGCACTGCGCGTGGTTACGAGAAATCCACAAGCTGCGTGGATTTCAACCTTGGGATAATCTGGGCATATCCACTTTGGGGGATGTGATGACAGACACCTCCCTTAAACCCTTTTGGAAACTCCAAGCAGACTTTGGACTTAGCACCACACAACAATATAGATATTTACAACTGAAACACGCATGGCAGGCGGAAGGTCCCTTTCCCTCCCCACTGTAGGAGTACGCACCACTGGAGGGACGACTACTCCAGGAACACCTACAGGAAAAAGCAGTGTCATACACCTACAGAACTGATTAATAATGCCCCAGATCACCTGGCTAAACTGAGAATGACATGGGAGAGTAATGTGGGGACTTTTGACACCACGGACTGGGAATAGGCCCTCATGCATCCCCGGGAAGTGGCAATCAAGTCCAGATTGAGACTTATACAATATAAAATACTACATAGGACCTATTAGGATAGAGCCCGGATGCACAGGATGGGTAGAACAAGCGACCCAAGTTGCTTACGATGTGGCCATGAACAAGGGGACTTTTATCACACGGTGTGGGACTGCCCTGTTATACAGAAGTATTGGAAAGTGGTGACGGTGGAGTTGGGGAAGGTGCTGAATGAGGCATTACTGCTAGACCCGAAATGTATCCTCTTGGGTATACCCGGAGATGTGGATTTGAGCCACCCCCACTTTATATTCGCTGCCCTGGCTCTGATTGTCGTTAAACGAGACATCGCTAGGAAATGGGGATCTGCACAGGAACCACAGATGGGCGAATGGAAGTCAGGGATGGACCTGTACATGGCAGCGGAGAGGGTCACGTATGGAGCTAGAGGCTGCCCCAAAAAATTCAAAAAAGTATGGGGAAAATGGAGGACATATTATGGTATGGATTGGGGGATAGGCCAGCGATCCCAGATAGACGGAAATGCACCGCAAGAGTGAGACAGCGTGGAGGGGCCGTTTTCACCAAGAAGCGAGAGGACCTGGAGGGCCGGGACACAACTAACACGAGGAGGGAGGCGGGATCTGGTCTCGCTTGGCATATATTCTATGTAACTATTGATGTACAACAGCGGTCTGATGGTGATGTAGTGTATCTAGCTCAAATTATAAACTTTACTGAATACCTTGATTGTTTATGGTTTGAGTTACAATGTAAGAAGAAAATTTATAAAGATATTTAAAAAAAAAAATGAAAACAGGCACAGGGGAGGTGAGTCGCTCGAAAACAAAATGATGCTTCCATCCCTTAATCTCATGAAAGGTGAGGCATCAGTTCCTTACTGCTAGGCAGGGGAGGTGCTGCATCGATTCCCTCCTGTGAGGGGAGGTGATGTATCAATTTCCAGACACATGGTGTCGTTTTTTTAATGCTGGGCAACATCGATGAAGAGGAAGCATCTTAGTATGATGCGTCAAAAATCCAGATGATCTGTGTCGATGCAGTGGCAGCGAAGCAGGCGCAGTGTCAATTTCACAGCCACAAGGCAGGCGATGCATCGATTATTCAGTCATAGAGGAGGGACTGTGCAAGATTCGTAACAGGTACGACAGACGTCAGTGACGCAGTGCTCGGGACTTACAATCAGGGCCAGACTGGCCATAGCGGGGTGGGGTCAGGATTTTCGGACCCTGGGGTCTGTTTTTGTTACCGGGGGTGGCAACATCAGCCCCCTGTAACAAAATTGTCCGAAACCGGAAATAGCAAACAGCTCATCCCTACCCTCCCCCTAATGTAGGCCGGCCGAGCAGTTTGCCACGACCGGTTTCAGTTCCCAGTCCAGCCCTGCTCACGATGCAGCCATCTTTCAGCCGCCAAGCAGGCGATGTGTCGATTCCTCAGCCGTAGAACAGGGACTGCGTTGCAGTTGGAGCATGTTCCATGGATGTCGGTGACACAGTTCCTGGGGCTTAAGATGCAGCGATCTTTCAAATGCTAAGCATGTGATGCCTCTATTCTTCAGCCACAAAGCAGTGCTGCATCAGTAAAACAGGAGCTGAGAGACAATGCATGGAGTTTCTCACCATATTCACTTCCAAGGGCCCATGATCTGGATTTGGCACCACTTGGCAAATCAATGCTCTTAGCAGAAGAGCCCAGGTACTGGTAGGTGAAGTCTTTTAATGCCCTGAGACTTCTTAACCAGAGGCAAGCATTGAGAACCTTCGAAGCAGGATGTAGAGAGCAAATTCCAGTCCTTTCACTCCCAGGACAGACGAAGCAAACAACATGCCAGCACAACAAATCAACAGGCAGAGTGTCAATCCCCCCTACAGCCTGCAGCTCATCTGCATGGCAGAATGTCTTTTAGTCCAGAAGGGTTCTGATTTTAGAGTGTCAGAGGTCCACTACTTATACCTCTTTCTGCCTTTGAAGTAGGCAAACTTCAAAGGAAAGTTTTTGTAGTACACAAGACCCTAACTTTTCCTGACCTGCTCCAGACACAAATTACAGGGTAGTGGAGGCAGCTTGTGTGAGGACAGACATAGCCCTATTCAGGTGTCAGTGACAACTCATCCCACCACTCTAGCTAAGGAATGCCCATTAGCCTGGTGATGGCCCATCAGGATATGCAAGGCACACCTCAGCTCCGTTTGTGTGGCTGTCCAAAGTGAATGCACAAGAGACCAACTGTCTAACAAACCCAGATGTGGATTCAACAGACAGGCAGAGGCACCGAATGGTAAAGCAAGAAGATGCCCACCTTCTTAAAGTAGCATTTTCAAACACATAATTTAAATACCAACTTCTTCAAAAGAAGTATTTTTACATTGTGAGTTCAGAAACACCAAACTCAAAATCCCTATCTATTCCCAATTGGAAGA